>NC_053490.1:448745381-449045381 GCF_905171775.1 Rana temporaria | reverse complement strand
CCTGCCCTTTAATTCCTCTGCTGTCTGTGAATGTAAATAGTTATTGTTTGCTATGTTATAAGCTGAGCTTGTTTGCAGGTGTGGGTAGTTTGGGCCACCAGCAGGGGCCGTCCCTGAGCTGTCTTTTGCCAAAGTTCAACCTTGCATCCTACTCCTGCAGGTGGCACTGATGTGGACTAATTAATTGATATCCTGACAATCTCAGGGCTAACCCATCTCTGCCGTCTGATTCAAATTACTATGGTGAAATATGTGCAATCTACAGACAAAAAAGATTCCACATGCTCACCTCTCTCAGCTTCAGTCCCAACAGCAAGAGGAAGCCCTCCTCACTTTAGTTTTTTTAGCCATATGAAATCACAAAGCATACATTGATTGGTTCACATCATACAGATCCACCCACTCTACCCTCCTCCTCACCCACCCCCTTGTGACGTCTGTAGCATATGACACACACATTCCAAAGTCCAGGAGCAAAGGGAAAGAAATGTTTGGGCATGCTGCCCACATCATCCAGTGTAAACAAGTTCATTCAGCTCCTTTCCAAGAGGTCCGAGTGAGAAGGAGGGGGAGGGGGAGGCTTGAACACAGTTGTAACATGAGGGGAAAATGGAGGATGACAGCATCTGCTCTTGATAAAAGTCCTTTTGTATGTCCATCGAAGTTGAAATATATTTTAAAAAACATATCTGACAAATCTTATCAAGGAAAACTATTTTCTAATACACTCACATACACATGTATTATATTATATATCGATCAAGAAATAAAGGAATATAAAACAATATATAAGAAAAGCAACATTTAAGTGATTCTAACACTAAGTAAAATAAAATTTTAATTTAAGCACGTCCACCACAGCACTATGCCAAGTGGTAATGATCTTAGCCTGGACTCACATCTGTGCAAAACCTGAAAAGAAAGTATTCCTGATTATTTTGAAGTGTTTTTTTTTTGCATTTTTAAAACCATTTTACAAGCTTTCTGCAAACATTTTTGCAACTTTTGCACATGTATCAAGCTTCAGACATTTGTTTCCTGGGCTGGTCAATGGGGGGAGAGCAGTTCTAGAGGAGTTCTTCAGGTGAGAGAAAGCATGTGTGCTCATTTACAGGCACTCCCATTAAAGTCTATAGAGCCCAAAAGCATGTTTACACTCAAAAAATATATAAAACATAGCTCATGTCCGTCCTTCTTTGAGCACATGGCATAGAGCGTACAAATGGTCGAGCATTAAAATGCGAACTGACACTATTTAAAACAATGAGATTCTGCATGTTGAGCATAGTGGGGTTTAGGAAAACACTACAAAATGCTCAGGTGTGAATCGAGGCTTAAACAGAGGTACTGTATGTCCTCCAAAGATCACAGGAAAAGGATTTCAAGGTGAATACAAAAAAAACGTGTTCCTCCCATAAATGTTTTGGGAGAGGAATGCATGCAGCCCCAAAGCAGCCATCGGTGCACTGCTGCTTTCGTTTTCAAAGGACCTTTCTTTACTCCAGCAGGGATGCTGCCTTTTCCCAAGGGAGCAATTGGTGTTCAGAAAGAATACACAACGCGTTCAACACCATTTTGCTAAACAAGCATCTCTGCATTTAAAGGAGTCTATGTATAAAGTGTTCATGTGTGTACGAATGTGACGAGCATCCACAGTCAGAATGAAAAATCTCAGAATTTTCTGTAATACATGTAGTTCCTATATTGTAAGCACCATCTAGTGGCCATAATGCATTTTATTTCCTGAATTACCCTAATTAGGAAAAACAGCATTATGGCCACTAGATGGTGCTAACAATATAAGAACTACTGTACATGTATTACAAAAGCAAATGTTTTATATGTATAGATGTCCATTTGTTTTCTTTTTTAGCTTTGTATCTATTAATAGGCGGTTAAATGCTGCTTGGGACCCAGCTAGGGACAATTCCCCTCTCTGTTTGTCCTGGTGATCATTGTCTCAGGAAATGAGGAAAAATCCAAATGTGTGAGTTGTAATCAAAGAATGAAGGGGATATTTCCAATGGGAAAGATTATTCAGGGGACAACTGTCTAAGTAAGAGGGGAGTTTACATCACATCAATAAATGTCCTCTAACTTCTTGTTGTGTCTCTGGTAAAGAAATGATGTAATATCTTCCAAATGATAGGACAGGGGTTTTAACCATTCCCCACTAGGGTAGATTTGTCAAGTCGATTTAAATCACTAGTAAATAGTCTTAATTTAAATCAACTTGATTGAAATCATAATTTTTAAAGACCAACTGTCATCTCTGTCCCGCAGCGGCTCTTCCTCTGACCCGCTGTTGACTCACCAACAGTCCCATTCATTTTAATGGGACGGCTGGTGATGTGGCAGTGACACAACAATGTGAGGGACGTGGTGGCAGCAGGTGAGTGGTTGCCCGTTACAGGCGCTGCCATGATGGATCTGAAATGCTCTTTAAATGTAAGGACTAATTCTTGCTGCTAGTTAGAATCTTTAATATTTGCAAACAAAATGAAGGTTTTTCTATTTAGAATAATAAGCTGTCAGGTTAGTAAAACAGCAATATCAGAACCGATTCAATCGTACAGTTTGTAGTGTACATACATTTGCAAAACAATAGGATAAAGGAATATTCCTGAACTTTGTTTTATCTCATGGTTACTGTGATATTGTGTGAATGCATCAATGCAGTGCTTGTTATCTCAGCTCTTGGATTCATTTAAAGAGTTTACCAAAAATTTAAATATTGCAGAATATAAAGCCTCATGCTGCATAACTGAGCTCCATTTCATGCTGAATAAACTAAATTATTAAAGTATGTTAACCACTTCCTTACCGGGCACATATACCCCTTCCTGACCAGGTGAAATTTCAGCTTCTGGCCCTGCGTCGCTTTAACTGACAATTGCGCGGTCGTGCGATGTGGCTCCCAAACAAAATTGGCGTCCTTTTTTCCCCACAAATAGAGCTTTCTTTTGGTGGTATTTGATCACCTCTGCGGTTTTTATTTTTTGCGCCATAAACAAAAAAAGAGCGACAATTTTGAAAAAAAGTCAATATTTTTTACTTGTTACTATAATAATTATCCCATTTTTAAAAAAAAATTATCATTTTTTTTCTCAGTTTAGGCCGATACGAATTCTTCTACATATTTTTGGTAAAAAAAAAAAAATCGCAATAAGCGACTGGTTTGCGCAAAAGTTATAGCGCTTACAAAATAGGGGACAGAATTATTATTCATTTTTATTATTAATTTTTTTTACTAGTAATGGCGGCGATCTGCGATTTTTATTGGGACTGCGACGTTATGGCGGACACATCGGACACTTTTGACACATTTTTGGCGCCATTCACATTTATACTGCGATCAGTGCTATAAAAATGCACCGATTACTGTATAAATGTGACTGGCAGTGAAGGGGTTAACACTAGGGGGGCATGGAAGGGGTTAAATGTATTCCCTGGGTGTGTTCTAACTGTGGGGGGAGGGGGGTGACTGGGGGAGGTGACCGATGCTGTGTTCCTCTGTACAAGAGACACAGATCGGTCTCCTCTCTCCCTGACAGGACGTGGAGCTCTGTGTTTACATACAGAGCTCCACGTCTTGTCCCTGTACCCGCCGATCGCGAGTGCCTGGCGGACATCGCGGCCGCCAGGCACGCGCATCGGTATCTCAGGAATGCGCCCTCTAGTGGCCTGGAAGAGCGGAGGACGCATATATGCGTCCTGTTAGAGATTTAGAACCACCCTGCGGCCGCACATATTCGTACGTCCGTCGGGAAGTGGTTAAATAGAAAACTATCTTTAAATAGATTTTTACTCCAAAAGCAATTTATTAAAATAAACTTAATTAAAAAGAAAATGTAAAATGATTTAAATCAAAACAACCTGATTTAAATCAAAAAATCGGATTTTGAAAAAAAAGAAAAAAAAAATCCTTGTTTTTTATCCACCCTTTTCCCTACTCAAATCAAAATTGAAAAAAAAAAAGAGTTTTAGCCTGAAATATGCTTTACAGAATTCTGGGAAACAAGGCAGAAATGGAAAGATGCTGCCGACCAACAACCAGATCAGGTTCTACCATAAAGTATGGGGAAGATCCACATACATGTGCGCCGGGCGCAGTGTATGTAAGATACGCTACGCCGCTGTAACTTACTTTGAATTGGTTTGAAAACTCAACGAATTTGCGCCGTAAGCTACGGCGGCGTAGTGTATCTTTCGCGGCGTAAGGGCGCGGAATTCAAATGCGGCAGGAAGGGGGCGTGTTTCATTTAAATTAAGCGCGTCCCTGCGCTGAAAGAACTGCGCATGCGCCGTCCCTAAAATTTCCCACCGTGCATTGCGCTAAATGACGTCGCAAGGACGTCATTGGTTTTGACGTGAACGTAAGGCGTACGCCTGTCGGATCTAACCCAGATGCCGTCGTATCTTGTTTTGTGGATACAAAACAAAGATACGACGCGCAAAATTTGAAATTACGCGGCGTATCAAGAGATACGCCGGCGTAATTTCTTTTAGGATCTGCCCCTCAGATTCTACCTTTCCTCCTCCTGTATGGCAAATGAGGAACCTTGAACAATAATCCCCTCTTGTTACTGTGCAGAAATACAAATGCTTTGGCATCTAAAACAGTTCATATATATTTATTTTAGTTGTGTATTTAGCTGCTCACCTGCAATTCCGCTTTAACTTTCAAATTCATTGGCAAGGCATACATATCGGCAGCATTGACTGAATGCTAAGTTTTTCTCAAACTTCTCGAAGCAGGATTTCAAAGAGTTTCCTGGTGCGCATTAAAATAATGTTTATGCAGTAAAGGGATTACATCTTTTGAATGAGGACGACTGATGCATATAGGAACAGTGAGACGACTGGCATAGCAAAAGCTTATGATAATCTATAAAGAAACAATTTTGTCATTACATAGAAAACAATATGGAAATTGTAGTAAGATGTATTATAGGTTCACATACTTTTAGGCTGACAATAATGGTATGCTTGATGCGTGTTGACTTTTCAGCCAGGAATAAATATAGAAATTGCTGCTTGTAACCATCATGATCTCTTCACATACTAAAATCACACTGATCGTACTAGGAATCTTTCACCATATCATTCAAAAATATTTTCTAAAGTGTGGGACAATTGCTGACCCTCCATGTTGGTGGGGCACTCTCTGGATTTCTGTGTTAAAGGTGGCAACAACCAGTGACAGATACTACAGGGAGTAGTAACAATATAAAACAATATGGATACATGTTCTAGCAAAGTAGACAATGTCTTGAATGGATGTTACCAAAACAACATGCTTTTAAACTCTACATGTTTGTAAGTACGATTCTTCTTTGTTTTTTATTAAAAAAAATATGGAATTACACTATGGTCCGTTTTCTTCTATACCTATGAACTGGGACCTTTTTTCTATGAGCAAATGAGCTTACCTTCGGATAGCTGCCCGTTGGAATCACTGCAATCCGGTGTCCTAACCCTTGGATGGAGTTTATGCTTAATACTTATGAATCTTGTTGTTCCGGTAATCGGCTTTCCATAAGGTGGTGGTTTCTTCACAGAAGTCTTAATCACGGTGGTGCTGTTTTATCCTGTCTGTGGGCTCGGATGTGATTCACTCTACACATTTGGGACTTTATATTTTTATCCCTACTACTCAGTTAGGTTTGGGATTTAAAGACTTTATTCTTTGTGATTCTGGTGCTAACCTTGGTTGCTGGTTTCCTGCATTGGCACAGTTTTTATTTATATTAACTGTGTATTGTCCATGATACTTTTATTATAAAATGTAACTAACATTTAAGAGTTTAGTACAACCCTTTGGGGTGTTTTCTTCTTCTTGGTTGTAAGTGTGATGAAGCTAATGCCCAGAATGTGTGACTGAGATTGAAAGTCAATTTTTATTCATCAAAAGAGTAAAAGCAATAGCCAGCTGTCTTGGGAGTTTAACCAAGAGCTTTCATCAGGGCTTGTGCAGGTGAGGGTTGAAAAAAAGTAATGAGAGCAGGTTTTCCTTATGTAGATTTCTCCCTCATAGATTAAAGCAGAGCTCCATCCAAAAGGGCAAACTTTGTTTGCCCCCCCTGCTGCCACATTTGCCACCTTTTGGGGGTGGGGGGGAGTGGGTACCGGATTTTGACAGGTACCTGCTCCCACTTCCGGCTGAGTTCAGTCAGAAGTTGGCCCCCCCTCCTTCCCCAACAGCCAGTCCATTCACAGTGTGTAGCACACTTTGCACATGCGCAGTTGGAAAACGGCTGTGAAGCCGTAAGGCCGGATTCCCTTAGCAGAGATGGCGGCAGCAGCACCCGATAGCCAATTGAAAAGTCAGCTCGGGTGAGGACAACACTGGATTCCTGGACAGGTAAATGTCCTAATTTAAAAAGTCAGCAGCTACAGTATTTGTAGCTTGTGACTTTTAATTATTCTTTGGGGGGAGCGGAACTCCTCTTTAACCACTTGCCGACCGGCCACCGCCGTTATACGTCGACAAGTTGGCTCAGCTGGGCTCTCTCCCAGCCTCCACTAGAGGGGCGCGCGCGCGCCCCCCGCTCGCCCCCGACTCCCGCCGGGCACACGCGATCGCTCGGTACAGAGCGGGGACCGGGAGCTGTGTGTGTAAACACACAGCTCCCGGTCCTGTCAGCAGGGGAAATGCTGATCTTCGGTTCATACAATGTATGAACCGAGGATCAGTGTTTCCTCTAGTGAGGCCACCCCCCCCCACAGTAAGAACACACCCAGGCATACTTAACCCCTTCCCCGCCCCCTAGTGTTAACCCCTTCACTGCCAGTGGCATTTTTATAGTAATCCAATGCATTTTTATAGCACTGATCGCTATAAAAATGCCAATGGTCCCAAAAATGTGTCAAAAGTGTCCGAAGTGTCCGCCATAATGTCGCAGTACCGAAAAAAAATCGCTGATCGCGGCCATTACTAGTAAAAAAAATATAATAAAAATGACATAAAAATACCCCCTATTTTGTAAACGCTATAACTTTTGCGCAAACCAATCAATAAACGCTTATTGCGATTTTTTTTTACGAAAAATATGTAGAAGAAAACGTATCGGCCTAAACTGAGGAAAAAAAATGTTTTTTTATATATTTTTGGGGGATATTTATTAAAGCAAAATGTAAAAAATATTCATTTTTTTCAAAATTGTCGCTCTATTTTTGTTTATAGCGCAAAAACTAAAAACCGCAGAGGTGATCAAATACCACCAAAAGAAAGCTCTATTTGTGGGAAAAAAAGGACGCCAATTTTGTTTGTGAGCCACGTCGCACGACCGCGCAATTGTCTGTTAAAGCGACGCAGTCCCGAATCGCAAAAAGTACTCTGGTCTTTGGGCAGCAATATGGTCCGGGGGGTAAGTGGTTAATAGCCTCCTCTGGTTGCTGGTCTATAGAAATTGAACAGGACTCTCAGCCATATGTTTACCATTCGCTTCACTTCCAAACTTACTACTGGCAATCCAGGGACCTCCTATTTGGATTTATAGAATCTAAAGCTGTTAAGCTGGCCATAGACAGATCCAAATTTGGCTTCTTGAGCAGCAGGGACCTGTGTGGATGTCCCCTTTCAACAGAAGTAAATTGTTAGATTAACGTCTGACAAACGGACAAGCTGAAAACCTTTTGTTGATCATTGACTGCAGCCACTGATCAGCCTATTACAACAGCGGTGATTTCCTGGCCTGGCAGAGAGAATTCCTCCATCTATCCCATGTGTGTGAATGGAGGAACCATCTATAGTCTTGATTGGATGGTAGCAATGTAGGTGTGAAAGACATGAGGTAATTTTTCATATTTGTTCGTAGTCCAGCTGGCAGTCACACCCTGCAAAAGTATTTGTATTTGTGGTGCCAAGCTGAGGCACCACAGTGTAACAAAAAATCTATAAAAAACAGCTAAAAGCACCCCCCCTCCCCAGCATTTGTCTTGTTTACCATTATCATCTGTCACAGAACAGGATTAGTGGAAACACCTTCCAATGGGGACACCAGTCTTGGTGATCCTGGTGGCAATCGGGGATTCTCTCATTTTGTTTCACAAAAATTGTATTGGGTTTTTAAATTGTATTTAAAGATATATAAAACAATCATATGAATGAATGAATGAATGACTTGTATAGCGCAACGCATGCAAACTGAATCGCCTCTGGTCGCTTTTTCCAGCCAGTATCTGCTTGGTTGGTGCGGTCATTTTTACCCCGTAGGATCATGACACACTAGGGACACACAGTCATACACACATATATACATATATACTGGGCCAATTTGGACGAGATCCAATTTACCTACCAGCATGTCTTTGGAGTATGCAGAAGAATACAGTGCCTTGAAAAAGTATTCATACCCATTGAAATTTTCCACATTTTGTCATGTTACAACCAAAAACATAAATGTATTTTATTGGGATTTTATGTGATAGACCAACACAAAGTGGCACATAATTGTGAAGTGGAAAGAAAATGATAAATGGTTTTCAAAACCTTTTTACAAATAAATATGTGAAAAGTGTGGCATGCATTTATATTCAGCCCCCCTGAGTCAATACTTTGTAGAACCACCTTTCGCTGCAATTACAGCTGCAAGTCTTTTTGGGGATGTTTCTTCCAGCTTTGCACATCTAGAGAGTAACATTTTTGCCCATTCTTTTAGCTCTGTCAAATTGGATGAAGAGTGTCTGTAAACAGCAATTTTCAAGTCTTGCCACAGATTTTAAATTGGATTTAGGTCTGGAGTTGATTAGGCCATTTTAACACATGAATATGTTTTCATTTAAACCATTCTATTGTAGCTCTGGCTGTATGTTTAAGGTTGTTGTCCCGGCTGGAAAGTGAACCTCCGTCCTAGTCTCAAGTCTTTTGCAGACTCTAACAGGTTTTCTTCTAAGATTGCCCTTTATTTGGCTCCATCCATTTTCCCATCAACTCTGACCAGCTTGCATGTCCCTGCTGAATAAAAGCATCCCCACAACATGATGCTGCCACCACCATGTTTCACGGTGGGGATTGTGTGTTCAGGGTGATGTGCAATGTTAGTTTTCCACCACACAGTGTTTTGCTTTTAGGCCAAAAAGTTAAATTTTGGTTTCATCAGAGCAGAGCACCTTCTTCCACATGTTTGCTGTGTCTCCCACATGGCTTCCTGCAAACTGCAAACGGGATATCTTATGGCTTTCTTTGAACAATGGCTTTCTTCTTGCCATTCTTCCATTAAGGCCAGATTTGTGGAGTGCACAACTAATAATTGTCCTTTGGGCAGATTCTTCCACCTGAGCTGTGGATTTCTGCAGCTCCTCCAGAGTTACCATGGGCCTTTTGGCTGCATCTCTGAATAATGCTCTCCTTGTCTGGCCTGTCATTTTAGGTGGATGTCTTGGTAGGTTTTCAGGTTTGCAGTTGTGCCATACTCTTTCCCATTTCAGATGATATATTGAACAGTGTTAAGTGAGATGTTCAAAGCTTGGGATATTTTTTTCTAACCTAACACTGCTTTAAACTTCTCCACAACTTTGTCCCTGACCTGTCTGGTGTGTTCTTTGGCCTTCATGATGCTTCATGATGCTGTTTGTTCACCAAGGTTCTCTAACAAATCTCAGGGGGCTTCACAGAACAGCTGTATTTATACTGAGATTGAATTACACACAGGTGGACTCTACTAATTAGGTGACTTTTGAAGGCAATTTGTTCCACTAGATTTTAGTTAGGGGTAAGAGCCCATTCACACAGGGGCAACACGACTTCTAGCACGACTTTGGGAGGCAACTTGGACACGACTTGAGTATGAATCATCAGGCAACTTACAAGGCAACTTCAAGTTGCCTCCAGGACAGTACAAGGCAACTTCAAGTCGCCTTCAGGACAGGAGGCTTTCAGTGGCTAATCAAACAACAATCAGCTCTGTGGGAGGGAGGGGGGAGGGGGAGGGAGGGGTTTGCCTGAGAAATGTATGTTATCTTCCTGTATTGTTGCTTCAGTTGAGACAGTGATCTGACTTCTGAGGCGACTTCCATTGAAATCAATGGGTACAAGTTGCCTAGAAGTCGGACTGAAGTAGTACAGGAACCTTTTCTGAAGTCAGAGCGACTTCAGTAGCGTACATTAAGACGGCTCCCATTCACTTCCATTCATTTTCTCGACTGCGCGACTTGGGGCAACTTGGGGCGACTTGAAGTCGGATCCCAGGTCGCCCCAGTGTGAACCACCTCTAAAGGAGGCTGAATACAAATGCACCCCACACTTTTTAGATATTTATTTGTAAAAAGAATTGAAAACCATTTATAATTGTCCTTCCAGTTCACAATTATGTGCCACTTTGTGTTGGTCTATCACATAAAATCCCAATAAAATGTATTTTAGTTTTTAGTTGTAACATGACAAAATGTGCAAAATTTCAAGGGATGTGAATACTTTTTCAAGGCATTGTACATCCTAGAAGGGGTAACAGAGGCAAGAACATTAAGAAAATCTGCCAGGTATGTGGAAATAACACTTGGAATTGGTTTTCGAGCAGTAGAAGGTACAGAGAACTGTGCTTTATCAACAACAATGTGACTTGCAAGACAAATACTGTAAATGGCAACAGATGCTGCCTACAAAGTTATGCGCCTCTAAAAATTCTCTGAAGTATGAAGAAGAGATTAGTGCTGGGGGGGGGGCGGGAGTATAGAATAGCCATCTGCAGACCTTGGCTGGCAGCGAGCATGGAAGGAAAGAATAAAGAGGAAGAGGTGTGCTTGGCAGAGAAAAGAGGGCAGGAGAAGAACTCCTGTGTGATCCAACACTCTATGCAGCACAAGGATGGCACATGGTTAGATGGAAAGTAATGAACTGTGCACATTTTAGAGGTATTTTCCATTCCATTCTCTTTAAAACTTTTGTATTAAATAGATAACATTTTTATTACGGTCTGTGTCTCCTATGTGGAGCTTCACCCTCTCAATGTGTCCTGGTGACCATTGTCATCAGGAGGACTGAAAGTGCAGATAAATCTAAAATTTTGAGCTGTCACTAGATCAGAAATAGAGGAGTAATCTTCCAGTTGGTATACTTGTTCCAGTGACAACTGTCAACAACTTCCTCTACTTTGGCGAGATCTTGTTGTGTCTCAAAAAAAAGCTAAGGAATGTCCCCCAATGGAACACACCCAAGCTGAAAATCTTCTGCTGTTATCTTTGTGTGGTTTTCTTCAGGGTGTCCTCGGCCAAGTTAATTGACCGACCAGCATGGGCATAGCTCCTCAGCATGTGCATTAGTTTATCCCGCACCAAGGCATGCCGAGAATGTACATTGCTCAGTGTAAATTTAGGAGAAACATTTCTGGCAGGCAGAAGAGAAGCTTTTATTGCAGAAAAAGCCTACCTGCTAGCATTGTTTCATTGTAAGGCTATAGTTCCCCTTAAACCACTAGTGTTGAGCAGAATATGCCATATTCGATTTCGCGATATATCTCGAATATATATTCGAATATTCGAGATATATTCGCTAAATTCGAATATTCGTGATATTTTATCGAAATTAATTGAATGCGATTTTTCGCTATTGCGAATGCGAAAATAATTGCGATTTTTTAATAACTGCGGTAGGAGCGCTCTGATTGGCTTAGAATATTCGTGATATTTTATCGAAATATCGCAACATGCGAATGCGATATTTATTGCGCAATTTCGAGATATGCTGGAGGAGCGCTCTGATTGGCTCAGAATATTCGTGATATTTTATCGAAATATCGCAACATGCGAATGCGATATTTATTGCGCAATTTCGAGATATGCTGGAGGAGCGCTCTGATTGGCTCAGAATATTCGTGATATTTTATCGAAATATCGCAACATGCGAATGCGATATTTATTGCGCAATTTCGAGATATGCTGGAGGAGCGCTCTGATTGGCTCAGAATATTCGTGATATTTTATCGAAATATCGCAACATGCGAATGCGATATTTATTGCGCAATTTCGAGATATGCTGGAGGAGCGCTCTGATTGGCTCAGAATATTCCAGATATTTTATCGAAATATCGCAACATGCGAATGCGAAATTTATTGCAGATATTTCGAAAACTGCTGTAGCAGCACTCTGAAATCGAATATGTATGATATTTTAACCAAAATACATATTGCGATTGCGATTTTTCGATCGCGCATGCGCAATTGCGCGAACAACACGCGACCATTTCCTGGAGCCTTGCCAGTTTCCAACTTATGATCGCAGCGCAATCACACAGCAACATGGTTGGAAGCAATTTCACTAAGTCTGAGGAAAAGTTGCTGATTTGTGTAAGTATTTTGACCACTGTTATTTCATCATCTTCAACTGCATTTTAGTCTAGTTTAAAAGTTAGTATATATGATCAGATATTAGTATTTCACAAAAAATGTGTCTCCTGCTTTTACAAAACTACAAGTCCCAGCATGCCTGGACAGCTGCAGACACCCTGGTTGGCAAATGTGTATTTAGGCACTTTTCCTTGTTATTTAGCATAATGAATTTAACATTTTATTGGACATAGGACGTATGCGAACGTCCTGACTTCAGTGTCCTCAAGGCCCAAGGACGTTCGAATACATATTGCCCTTTAGATGTTGCAGAACTACAACTTCCAGCATGCCTGGGAATGCTGGCACTTCTAGTATTGTAAGTTCTGCAGGCCCACATTTTTCAGGCCTTTATGCACGGGTCTCTAAACTGTGGCACCCTAGATGCAGCAAAAGTAAAATTCTTAGCATGCACTGACAGACCGTGGCTGATGGGAGTAGTAGTTTTGCAACAGCTGGAGGTGGACTGGTCTTGAAACCCAGAGTTAGGTAACAAACCCGTAGTGTTTTGCAACCATTCTGCCTCCAGCTGGTTATTTTCTGTTGAAAAGCCTGTGGCGTGCAAAACACAACCCAAAAACTCCACCCGGTGCAAGGAAAAATTTGCACACACCTAAAGAGTGACATCACAAAAAACTGCGACGGTTGCATACGTCAGTGGTCCTCCGAAAAGGTCCCGTCTCTGACCCCCCGGGGCGTTAGGCTCCTAGGCTCCTGACAGGGAAAAGAGTTACTGTGGTCCATACAGCCGAAGCCATATGGACCCATCTCGGTCCAAGCAGCGCAATCAACACGCGAACAACACGCGACCATTTCCTGGAGCCTTGCCAGTTTCCAACTTATGATCGCAGCGCAATCACACAGCAACATGGTTGGAAGCAATTTCACTAAGTCTGAGGAAAAGTTGCTGATTTGTGTAAGTATTTTGACCACTGTTATTTCATCATCTTCAACTGCATTTAAGTCTAGTTTAAAAGTTAGTATATATGATCAGATATTAGTATTTAACCAAAAATGTGTCTCCTGCTTTTACAAAACTACAAGTCCCAGCCCAGCCCAGCATTTTAGTCTAGTTTAAAAGTTAGTATATATGATCATATATTAGTATTTCACAAAAAATGTGTCTCCTGCTTTTACAAAACTACAAGTCCCAGCATGCCTGGACAGCTGCAGACACCCTGGTTGGCAAATGTGTATTTAGGCACTTTTCCTTGTTATTTAGCATAATGAATTTAAAAAATTTTTGGACATAGGACGTATGCGAACGTCCTGACTTCAGTGTCCTCAAGGCCCAAGGACGTTCGAATACATATTGCCCTTTAGATGTTGCAGAACTACAACTTCCAGCATGCCTGGGAATGCTGGCACTTCTAGTATTGTAAGTTCTGCAGGCCCCCATTTTTCAGGCCTTTATGCACGGGTCTCTAAACTGTGGCACCCTAGATGCAGCAAAAGTAAAATTCTTAGCATGCACTGACAGACCGTGGCTGATGGGAGTAGTAGTTTTGCAACAGCTGGAGGTGGACTGGTCTTGAAACCCAGAGTTAAGTAACAAACACGTAGTGTTTTGCAACCATTCTGCCTCCAGCTGTTTTTTTCCTGTTGAAAAGCCTGTGGCGTGCAAAACACAACCCAAAAACTCCACCCGGATGCAGTGAAAAATGTGCACACACCTAAAGAGTGACATCACAAAAAACTGCGACGGGTACATACGTCAGTGGTCCTCCGGAAAAGGTCCCGTCTCTGACCCCCCGGGGCGTTAGGCTCCTGACAGGGAAAAGAGTTAGCAACGCATATCTCCCCTATACGTGTATCCTGTGTTGTTAATAATATATTCATAATTATGCAAATGATAATGGCTGCTATATTTATGCAAAAAAGGTGGCGACCGAAATGGCAGGATATAAAATCTTTCATGTTACCCCTGTCATTGATTAATAAGGCGAGAATGCTTCCAATTGTTGAATAGCATACATTTACGTCATATATCCATAAGGCTGTCAACAGAAGTATTACAATATACTTTGTTCTTCATCTTGCAGAAGTTCCTGGAAACAGGATACGATGAGCTGCGGAGGCAGCCAGAGAAAAGGGCTGTGGTCAGCGCCCTAATCGCTGACTTTGGCGGCCAACATGACCACAAGGCCATTGTTAAGAAGTGGTCTGACCTGAAGAGGCGCCAAATGGTTCATGTCAGACGTCTTCGGGCTAAATATCATCCAGGTAAGTTATTGTTGACAGTTATGTTTTTTTTTTAAAAAGTGTATTTTGTGCGTGAACTCGAAAGAGAGAGGAGCCGGCCTGCAGGAGTTGGGAGGCCTCCCCCAGAGGCAATCTGCCACCTTTCTCCATGCCCCGGTTGGCAATGGCGGGTGTGAGGGGGTCCTCCCAACCCAACCTCGCATAGCACACCCACCACGGGCGGGGCTGAGACCACCAAACTCAATTCACAGGTAGCCGAGAGCGGGATCCGAACCCCTAGCTGCAGAGGTGAATCAGTTGTCAGTGCAGTGGCAATCGCGTGGAGCCACCGCAGCTCCTTTGGTGACAGTTATGTAAGGTCATATGTAATTCATGTAAGGTCAGATGTTGTTAACCAAGATGCCATGTTGTGCTAACATATATCACCACCGGCCAAGGTATTCATAGTACTGTTGAAAAAAGACATGGGGCAGCAGACAGGAACACAGAAGTTATGTGGGAACATAATTTTCCCATTGCTTTGCATGGGACTTTAAAGAAAAACCCCGACCATGGCAAGTGGGGGTGGGTAAGGTTTAAACCACCTATCCTATGTTTGTGGCTGACATATAAGTAACCTGTGTGCCAAGTTTCATATAAATATCTTTAGCCGTTTGTACGTGATGCTGGAACATACATACATACATACATACATACATACATACATTTATGCACACACACACGTTGAGTTTTATATATATAGATTACCACTAAATTCCTGTGTTAGGAGTGGGGTTGTTATAGTAATCCCGTGTGCTCCATCAGGCCCTTTTTTTAACATGAGATGGTCTGAACAAAACAAAGGAGACAAAAACAGCTCATTTTAACATGGTTGCATCCCAGCTCACGCTCAGTCCCCTGTAGTGCCCACAAGACCCTTTAATATAACATTGTCCCATTGGTTAACTGTCTATATAAATCAATTTGTATTCATATACAATACAGCACAGTACACAGAATTTGCATACGTCATTAGAAAACATTTTTATAATATATGAACATTGTGTTATTATAGGAGCTCCAATGCCAGTTGTCCGCGCCAAGCGCAGAAGGCGCCAGGCCGATGAGGAGGAGGAGGATGCGGCAGAGGAGGATGCGGCAGAGGAGGAGATGCATGAGGAGGAGCAGCCAGGGCCCTCCCACTCCCCAACCCCAGCTCCTGTTGAGGAGCAAGCTGAGGAGCTTCCCCCCCCCACCACCCCAACTTCTCAAGCAGAAGAGCAGGAGGAAGAGAGCGGTCCTGTGAGCCTCATTCAGGAAGGTAAATATGTGCACAATGATTAATAACATTTCAACAACAAAATGTAGATATAAAAATGGACAACATATAAAGCGCACCTGTCAGATTGTAGAACCATAATATGGTATTGATGCTAGAAGTATACAGGTAGTGCATAATTATTAGGCAAGTTGTATTTTTTGAGGATTCATTTTATTATTGAACAACAACCATGTTCTCAATGAACCCCAAAAACTCATTAATATCAAAGCTGAATTTTTTTGGAAGTAGTTTTTAGTTTGTTTTTAGTGTTAGTTATTTTCGGGGGATATCTGTGTGTGCAGGTGACTACTATTACTGTGCAGAATTATTAGGCAACTTAACCAAAAAATAAATAGATAGCCATTTCAATGATTTATTTTTAACAGTGAAACCAATATAACATCTCAACATTCACAAATACACATTTCTGACATTTAAAAACAAAACAAAAACAAATCAGTGACCAATATAGCCACCTTTCTTTGCAAGGACACTCAAAAGCCTGACATCCATGGATTCTGTCAGTGTTTTGATCTGTTCACCATCAACATTGCGTGCAGCAGCAACCACAGCCTGCCAGACACTGTTCAGAGAGGTGTACTGTTTTCCCTCCTTGTAAATCCCACATTTGATGATGGACCACAGGTTCTCAATGGGGTTCAGATCAGGTGAACAAGGAGGCCATGTCATTACTTTTTTTTATTTAATACCCTTTCTTGCCAGCCACGCTGTGGAGTACTTTGACACGTGTGATGGAGCATTGTCCTGCATGAAAATCATGTTTTTCTTGAAGGATGGTGACTTTTTCCTGTACCACTGCTTGAAGAAGGTCTCTTCCATAATCTGGCAGTAGGACTGGGAGTTGAGCTTGACTCCATCCTCAATCCGAAAAGGCCCCACAAGCTCATCTTTGATGATACCAGCCCAAACCAGTACTCCACCACCACCTTGCTGGCGTCTGAGTTGGACTGGAGCTCCCTGCCCTTTACCAATCCAGCCACGGGCTCTTCCATCTGGCCCATCAAGACTCACTCTCATTTCAGCAGTCCATAAAACCTTAGAAAAATCTTTCTTGAGATATTTATTGGCACAGTCTTGACGTTGCAGCTTGTGTGTCTTGTTCAGTGGTCATCGTCTTTCAGCCTTTCTTACCTTGGCCATGTCTCTGGGTATTGCACACCTTGTGCTTTTGGGCACCCCAGTGATGTTGCAGCTCTGAAATATGGCCAATCTTGTGGCAAGTGGCATCTTGGCAGCTGCACGCTTAACTTTTCTCAGTTCATGGGCAGTTATTTTGCACCTTTGTTTTTCCACACGCTTCTTTTGTTTGATGATCACGCTTCAGAAGCTTTGCAACTTTAAGAGTGCTGCATCCCTCTGCTAGATATCTCTCTATTTTGGACTTTTCAGAGTCTGTCAAATCCTTCTTTTGGCCAATTTTGCCAAAGAAAAGGAAATTGACTAATAATTATGCACACCTGATATAGAGTGTTGATGTCATTAGACCACACACCTTCTCATTACAGAGATGTACATTACCTAATATGCCTAATCTGTAGTAGGCTTTCGAGCCTATACAGCTTGGAGTAAGACAACATGCATAAAGAGGATGATGTGGTCCAAATACTCATTTGCCTAATAATTCTGCACTCCCGGGATGTGTTAGACACATAACAAGTGTATACACATGATAATGATTGATTAATAAGCAAAAAAAAAATATTTATTTATTTGGTAACGTTATTTGAAATCCAAATGTTTTTTTATTATATCCTAAAAGCATCAAGAGATCTGAGGAGGCAAAATATACTCATCGAAAAGACGCACCAGAAGATCCTTCAGAACCAGCGGAAGATGAGCTACCTCACCCAACAAAATGCTCTGCTAGAGCAGCAGCTATCGGGTCAGATTGCGGAAATGCACCGCATTCAGAAACGGATTGAGAGCTATATTTAAATTTATTTTTGTATTAAAAAAACTTATTTTTTGGAAATGTTTCATTTCTTTTTGAGATAGAGTTGTAGGTTTTTCAACACATCTAACTTCACATCAAACAAATCAACATCAACACATTTAACTTCATAATAAGCAAAAACATTTTATACTATTATTTTATTTAACATTAACCTAGGACAAACTAAAGCACACGACACAGACACGACGAACACAAAATAAACTGTTGAAAAATGAACATAACAAAAGCAACAATATATATATATATATATACAAAGAGAGAGAGAGGGAGAGCAAGAAAGAGAGAGAATGCAGATGAGCTCTTGCAGTCAGCCCAATGGTTGCAGTATAAATGCCGCAAAACAGGGTTTAACATAAGGTTCATTGTTATAGTTACACTTGCTGTTTAGATCCGGTCTGGTAGTCCGGTCTGGTAGCTTGTAGCGGAGGCTGTTGGTGGATCCGCTGTGCCAGAAAGGTCATGAAGCTTTACTCAGCATGGAGGCAGCAGCAGGAGTATTAAAATATAATATAACTAGACAATGCATTTCCTGAGGAAAATGCGAGTGGGAATGCTGAATAGCTTAATTGGTGAGCCCCTTGCCAAAGACATTCACCATAACCACTACACTATCTTTAGGACACACAGCTTCTTTCTCTATCTGCAAAGTATAGAGTATGCTGACTTCCTGGTCGCCCCTCCCCCCTCAATAGGTTTCCCCTCCCCCCCAGGTCAGTGAGGAGGAATATTGCACTGAGGTCAGGAAAGTTATTTATGGAAAGAAATAACATTACAAACGCTTTTAATTCACAGATCTAATACATGATTTAAGCCTCCAAACAAAGCTTAATAAATCCTCAAACGTACATGCAATTGATACAACGACTACACCGTTTGAAATACACGGCCCTTGTAAACGCATCGATATGAAATTTATGTAGATAAACTTAAAAATGTGGCCATTTCTGCGATTTAGAAAAGAGCGTCTTTGTGAGTTCTGCAGCAACATTTTTTAGATAATTTCACATGAGAGTCTATGAGACATAATTTCTGGCTGTTGCTCCAATAATTAAAACTAAAATACGTATCGCAGAATTGGTCACATTGCCATAAACCAGACAAGCATAGCTACGTTTTGATATAAAAATTGTGTATGAAAAGTAGATCTTGTGGGCGTGAGACCAATTTGTTTCCCCTTTTTGTAAAGATATTTTTAATTACAAAGATCTCCAATGTTAAGGTCACATGACAGACTCTAAATCCCCTCCATAGGATTACATTATAACCTATTGCATTTTTGTGAAAAATTCGCAAAACGTAAATTGCGTTTTCACCAAAAAATTGTAAACGATAACGATCTGAAAAGTCATAGCCGGATAGCTAAATATTTTGTGACCGCTTTAAAGTTTTTTCAGTGTCTGTAAGTGAAAGTATGAAGTAGCTGAAACTTTTGGCATGGCATGTGAATTCAAAGGGGAAAAGGATGTTCTCATTGACTTCAATGTTTAAAAAAAGGGTCTAAAAGCTTAAAATTTATAAAAGTGTAAAAAGTAGAAAAAAACTTGAAGAAGTCCCATCATTAGCTGAACGAGACGAACATTTTTACAGTTGAATGGTCTCAATAGCTGAAAGTATGCCGAAGTTACGCAGAACCAAAAAACTTAAGGAATAATAAGATTACTAAATTTACGGATATCAATACTGGAAATGTTTATTAAAGCATTCACACTAATTAAGATTAATACATTTACGGGTATCCATACTAGGAATGCTTATTAAAGCATTCCCACTAAGTATCACACAGGCATGATTTACAAGCAGTAGTGGTAATAGTAATACATAGCATAAAAACACTTGGGGAATACTTTACAGCATCAGTAGTGGTCATAGTAGTCAATAGTGTACCAAAAAATTGGGACACAGGTGTCTTGACTGAGCTGTAATAGTAGTAGTAGACATTGACAATACAGTGTCAAATCACTCGGGCAAGAGGTGCCATGATGAACAGCAGTCTTAATAAGAGTATATAGGGTGTGAAATAACTGATGACATAGGTGTCTTGACTGGGCAGCAGAAGCAGCAGTAGTAGTATTAACAGTAGTAGTTGATACAGAGTCATATCACATGGGCAGGAGGTGCCATGATGAACAGCAGTAGGAATAGGAGTATATAGAGTGTCAAATAACTGCTGACATAGGTGTCTTGACTGGGCAGCAGCAGCAGAAGCAGCAGTAGTATTAACAGTAGTAGTTGATACAGAGTCATATCACATGGGCAGGAGGTGCCATGATGAACAGCAGTAGGAATAGGAGTATATAGAGTGTCAAATAACTGCTGACATAGGTGTATTGACTGGGCAGCAGCAGCAGAAGCAGCAGTAGTATTAACAGTAGTAGTTGATACAGAGTCATATCACATGGGCAGGAGGTGCCATGATGAACAGCAGTAGGAATAGGAGTATATAGAGTGTCAAATAACTGCTGACATAGGTGTCTTGACTGGGCAGCAGCAGCAGCAGAAGCAGCAGCAGTAGTATTAACAGTAGTAGTTGATACAGAGTCATATCACATGGGCAGGAGGTGCCATGATGAACAGCAGTAGGAATAGGAGTATATAGAGTGTCAAATAACTGCTGACATAGGTGTCTTGACTGGGCAGCAGCAGCAGCAGAAGCAGCAGCAGTAGTAGTAACAGTAGTAGTTGATACAGAGTCATATCACATGGGCAGGAGGTGCCATGATGAACAGCAGTAGGAATAGGAGTATATAGAGTGTCAAATAACTGCTGACATAGGTGTCTTGACTGGGCAGCAGCAGCAGCAGAAGCAGCAGCAGTAGTATTAACAGTAGTAGTTGATACAGAGTCATATCACATGGGCAGGAGGTGCCATGATGAACAGCAGTAGGAATAGGAGTATATAGAGTGTCAAATAACTGCTGACATAGGTGTCTTGACTGGGCAGCAGCAGCAGAAGCAGAAGCAGCAGTAGTAGTATTAACAGTAGTAGTTGATACAGAGTCATATCACATGGGCAGGAGGTGCCATGATGAACAGCAGTAGGAATAGGAGTATATAGAGTGTCAAATAACTGCTGACATAGGTGTATTGACTGGGCAGCAGCAGCAGAAGCAGCAGTAGTATTAACAGTAGTAGTTGATACAGAGTCATATCACATGGGCAGGAGGTGCCATGATGAACAGCAGTAGGAATAAGAGTATATAGAGTGTTAAACAACTGCTGACATAGGTGTATTGACTGGGCGGCAGCAGCAGCTGAAGCAGCAGTAGTAGTATTAACAGTAGTAGTTGATACAGAGTCATATCACATGGGCAGGAGTTGCCATGATGTACAGCAGTCTTAATAAGAGTATATAGAGTGTGAAATAACTGCTGACATAGGTGTATTGACTGGGCGGCAGCAGCAGCAGAAGCAGCAGTAGTAGTATTAACAGTAGTAGTTGATACAGAGTCATATCACATGGGCAGGAGTTGCCATGATGTACAGCAGTCTTAATAAGAGTATATAGGGTGTGAAATAACTGCTGACATAATTGTCTTGACTGATCCAAAGGAGTCATGGGAGAAAATCATGTGGTCAGATGAGACTATAATATAATTTTTTGATCATAATTTCACTAACCGTGTTCGGAGGAAGAATAATGATGAGTACCATGCCAAGAACGCCATCCCTAATGTGAAGCATGGGGGTGGTAGCATCATGCTTTGGTGGTGTTTTTCTGCACATGGGACAGGGTGACTGCACTGTATTAAGGAGAGGATGACCGGGGCCATGTATTGCAAGATTTTGGGCAACAACCTCCTTCCCTGAGTTAGAGCTTTGAAGATGGGTCGAGGCTGGGTCTTCCAACATGAGAATGACCCAAAGCACACAGCCAGGATAACCAAGGATTGGCTCTGTAAGGAGCATATCAAGGTTCTGGCGTGGCCTAGCCAGTCTCCAGACCTAAACCCAATAGAGAATCTTTGGAGGGAGCTCAAACTCCGTGTTTCTCAGCGATAGCCCAGAAACATGACTGATGTAGAGAAGATCTGTGTGGAGGAGTGGGCCAAAATCCCTCCTCCAGTGTGTGCAAAGCTGGTGTAAAACTACAAGAAATGTTTGACCGCTGTAATTGCAAAGAAAGCCTACTGTACCAAATATTAACATTGATTTTCTCTGATGTTGAAATAGTTATATTCAGCACTGTAAATACATCAGGTCCGGGGCTTCATCAGGGAATGCATGGCAAGGGACCCTTCAGCGCCCTGAACCGACGACGGGTGCCAGAAAGTCACCGCCGATCCAGGACTCATTCATCTTTATGAATGTGAGTCTGTCCACGGAGTCTGTGGACAGACGGGTCCTCTTGTCCGTGACCACCCCACCTGCCGCGCTGAATGTCCGCTCAGATAGTACGCTGGAGGGGGGGCAAGACAATAACTCCAGCGCATACTGAGCGAGCTCGCGGCAGGTGTCCAATCTGGCAACCCAGTACTCCATGGGGTCGTCGGTGCTCATACTGTCAGAAGCACCGACGGACGCCATGTAGTCTGCCACCATGTGGGCCAGCCGCTGGTGGTGACTGCTGCTGCTGCTGCTGGTGGTGGTACTGGGTCGCTCGGTTTGGAAGAACATCCTCATCTCTTCCATTAGGTCCCCTGCTCGGCTGCAGCTGGGTGCAGCCACCTGCTGGGTGAGATGAGGGGGGACAACTGGAGGCCGGGGAGTTGCCTGCTCCAACCGTCTGACAATGGCTGCCTGCAGTTCCTCCATCCGGTGCTGCCTCCGGCTGGCTGGGATGAACTGCTCCAGTTTCCCCTTGCACCTGGGATCCAAAAGGGTGGCCATCCAGAAATCATCCCTCGTCTTGATGGTCTTAACCCGGGGGTCCCTCCTGAGGCATCTCAGCATGTGGGCAGCCATGGGGAAGAGCACAGCCCGCTGTGACTCCTCAATGCTGGCCAGGTGAATGAGGTGCGACTCTTCTTCCCTGAGGCGCTGCTGGTCAAACTCAGACATGCCCAACCCCCGGACTATCGGTGCCCCCAACACCGGCTCTCCCTCCTGACCAGGCCCTGACTCCGGGACGACACCAGCAACCACCTCCTCCTCCTCTTCATCATCATCCTCCTCCTCCTCCTCCTCCTCCTGGTCCTGGCCCTGGTCTCGGTGGAGCATTGCTGACTCCTCCTGCTTCACCAAGGCACTCTCCCCAGCCTCGAGCAGGCGATCTAGTGTCCTCTCCAGCATGAACAGTATTGGCAGCACGCTATTGAGGCCAATTTGCTCACTGCTGACCATCTTGGTCGCCTGCTTGAAGGAGGACAACACTTGGCAGACCTGGTTTATCTGCCCCCACTGCGCACAGGCGATGAAAGGGAGTTGTGGTGAAGCCCTCTCAGTGCCTAGTTCCATCAGGTACTCCCTCACCGCCCTTTGCTGCTCCCACAACCTCTTCAGCATGTGGAGGGTGGAGTTCCACCGCGTCACACTGTCCACAATCAGCCTGTGAAGGGGCAGATTGTACTTCCGCTGCAATTTGGACAGGGACGCGGTAGCGGTTGGGGAGCGCCTGAAGTGGCTGGCAATCCTACGCGCCTTTGCCACAATGTCACTCAACCCTGGATAAGTGCGCAGGAACTTCTGCACCACCAGGTTGAGGACATGTGCCAGACAGGGCACGTGCGTCAGACTGCCAGCATGGAGGGCGGCGAGTAGGTTGCTGCCGTTATCGCAGACAACCATACCTGGCTGGAGCCTTCGGGGTGTCAGCCACTTCTGGACCTGAGCTTGAAGTGCTTTCAGCACTTCTTCTGCAGTGTGTCTCCGGTCCCCTAAACTAACAAGCTGGAGCACGGCCTGACAGCGCACGTGCCCCACACTTGAGTAGCTACGGGGGCGCTTGCTGGGAGGCTCAGCAGCTGCGGAGACAGTGGCTTGAGGGAGACCAGCAGTTCTCCCCTGGACACCCCGGGGCGGCACCACAAGATCGGTTGCCGACGATCCCTCACCGACGCCTCGGAGGGAAACCCAATGGGCCGTGAAGCTGATGTAGCGTCCCTGCCCATGCCTGCTGGTCCAGCCATCCATTGTCAGATGAACCCTGTCGCTGACAGCGTGATCCAGCGACAGGGTTACATTCTGCACAATGTGCTGGTGTAGGGCAGGGACACCAGTCCTGGCAAAGAAATGGCGGCTGGGGACACGCCATTGGGGTTGGGCCTGCTCCAACATCTGCCTGAAGGGGTTGCTGTCAACTATGTTGAAGGGCAGCAGATGTTGGGCAATAACCCTTGCCAGGAGCCCATTGAGGGAACGCACACGTCGGTCTCCAGGGGGGAAGGGAGTGGTGCGGTCAAAGGCGTCTGAAATCGACGCCTGGCGCCGGACGGCAGTGCGGGACACAGACGTGGAGGGTGCTGTGGAAGTAGAGGTCTGGCTGCCGGTACCAGTACCTCTACTAGAGGGAGCGGGGGGGCATGACCTGCTGGAAACAGATGAAGATGTGGCAGGGGCTGCTGTACCCTGCTCACTTGTGGTGGTGGCGCTGCTACCACCACCACGCTTCATCTCGTCATACAACGCCCAGTGGTTTATCCTCAGGTGCTGGTTCAGGGCTGTGGTACCCACCCGAGCCAAACACTTCCCTCTCTTCACCCTCACTTTACAAATCCGGCAGATGGCCACGGTAGGGTTGTCTGCCACCAGGGTAAAGAAATTCCAGACAGGTGACTTCAGCACCGCCCTCCTGTCAGATGGGGTGACACTTACTTGCACCTGCTGGGATTCGGTGCGCACAGGTGGAGCTGCCTGCTGCTGCTGCTGCTGCTCCTCCTCCTGACACCTCCTGCTGCCATCACCAGTGGAGACCCTGACGATGGTCTCCCTGGTGGTGACCTGGCGCACCGTTTCACCAGGGTGCCTACCTTCCCCGTCGTCACTGACGTAGTGAGCCGACGCGTCAGATGGCAACCATGATGGGTCACCCTCTTCGCCCCCAGAGATGTCAGACCAAGGGCTGAGATGTGTTGGTCTGAGGGAACCACGTGACATGGAGCCTCTAGCCTGGCTCCGCTGTCCCCTCACCCACGCCTGGGTCTGACTAGGTGCTGCTGTTTCCTGCACCAAAACAGCAGCACCAGTTTGAAGGGATGTCTCTGGGATACTGCCAGCAGGTATCCCATCCTCCTCATCCATCCCTTCAAAAAGGTCCTGACCATCAGGACAGAGCTGGAGGTCTGCCTGATGCATGGCCTCCCCCAAGAGATCCCTCTCACTGTCGCTGTCGAACAGTAAGATGCTGGACTCTTGGGGGCTGGGGGGGGGTAGTACAGGCAACGGTGTAATGGTGGTACTACTGTGAGTCGGGACCGACGACTCAGTGGCACTGCTGTGCCCCATGTAGTCCACCACTACTTGAGCCTGAGATGGCAATATCGGGCGGCTGCCCGATGGGAAGAACTCCCGGATCAGGCGTACTCCCCTTGCACCCGATCCTCTACCACTAGTAGGGGCACGAGAGGTACCCCGTGCTGGCAGCGATCCAGCACTGGGAGTAACTCCCCTACCCCTACTGCCACGGCCACGGATGCCGCTCATAATTGCTGATATGTGTGTGGGGGGGTTAAACTTTATTGGGGGGGGAAAATGTGAACAAAATGTGTTTTTGTGTATTTTTTACAAGACAGGCACGCAGACAAAGACGTACACAGACAGCTACTAAACTATAAGAAAAGTAGTACACCAGACAAGGACTACAAAATTAAAGAAAAAAAAAAAAGCACTAAACAAACACTAACTTTTTTTTTTTTTTTTTTTTTTTTAAACACAAAACACAGACACTAAACACACACTAAGCTAAGCTAGATGAAATAAATGTACACTAACAGTGTGTACACTTACTACACAAAATTTAACTAAACTGAACACAAAACTTAGCTTTTTATAAAAGCTCTTTAGGGAAAACTAAACAAAATTTGAACTGAGATGCCTATCAAATATCACTGAACAGCGAACCTGCAAGATCTAACAGTAACACAAGATGAACAAAACTTAGCTTTTAGAAAAGCTCTTTTATAAAGCTCAGCAAAATGTGTTCTGAAATCTCTTGCAAATATAACTGAACAGGGAGGATTGCAGGATCAAACAGTAACACAAATGAAAAAAACAGCACAAAACAGCACAAAACGTAGCTTTGAAAAAAGCTCTTGGGTCTATTGCTTTGAAAAAAGCAGTTGATATACTGGAAAAGATCCACTGGAATCACTAAATAGCAATGCTGGTGATGATCTAAATCAATCAAGAACAAAGACACAGGAAACCAGGAAACCAGGAACACAGAAACAGCCTCCACACTCTATAGCAAGCTTCTGAATCTGCAATGAAATGGTGCTGGGAGTGAGCTTATATAATGTCCATGCAGGCAGGTTCCTATTGGTTGCTAACCTGTGACGAGTGTGGAAGGAGAACTCTGATTGGCTCTGATGCAAAAGGGCGGAGCAAATAATCGCGCAATATTCCTATTGCCGAATATTCGCATTGCGAATATTCGGCAATATAAAATGATCGCTTCAGCTACTCGGCCCAATGGCTCTAATCATACCAGCAATGCTTTCAGACGTCTATGGAGATCACTAGGATGTGATCTGTTTTAAAAATGAAACTGTAAAAATCGCTCTGATGCGGAAGATCGGGGCGAGGAAAATAATCGCGCGATATTGCGTTTGCCGAATAATCGCATTGCGATCTTTCTGGAAAATTCAATGAACGCTTCAGCTACTCGGCCCAGGGTCTCTAATGATACCAGCAATGCTTTTAGACGTCGATGGAGATATCTAGGATGTGATCTGATTAAAAAAAAAAATTGTAAAAAATCGAATATTCGGAATTGCGAATATTCACCGCGAATTTCGAAATATAGCGCGATTTCTCGAATATGCTATATTCGAGTCGAATATTCGCAATGCGAATATTCGTGAGCAACACTATAAACCACATCCTACCGAAATACACCTTGTGCAAGGCTGTTGTTGTGAGCTCGGTGGACACAGCCGATGACAGATCATTGCACCGACCCACTGCTGGTACCATGTGATTGCTGACAATTGTAAACAATGTCTTCATTTCATGCCATCCATTGTGTAAAATGATGCTGCCATCTGTACCACGTGATTAGCTGGGGTCACCCCCAGCTAATCACAACAATACTCAATGAATCAGTTTCATTCAGTAAAAATGGTTGCTTATACCAATGAAATGAATTGTTATAAGCAATCATAATGTGTAAAAAAAAATCCTGATTATTTCCTAAGAGTAGTACAGTGTTACTATGGTAACACTATATTGCTCTGGTCACGGTGTGTTAAAAAAATCGTAATAAAAAAACTTAAAAACAAATTATTCCATATTTGTTTTACATACTGTCACTAGTCAGTGTCCCTGATCACCCCAGCCAGTTATTTGATGACACTATACTGCACTAGTGACAGTATGTAAAAATAAAAACAATGGTGATTTTTTTTTTTTAAAAACGTTCTTAATTTTCCAAAAGAATGACGAAAAAATTACAAATTCCCCCCAAAAAAAGCCATGCCTCTAAGGCCGTGTACAGACGACCAAACATGTACGATGAAATGGTCCGCCGGACCGTTTTCACCGTACATGTCTGGCCGGGGATTTCTGTACGATGGCTGTACTAATCGTACAGAAATCTGCACGTAAACAATACGCGGGGCGTGTCCGCGGCGTTGCCGCGACGATGACGCGGCGACGTGGGCGGGCCTGCCAGTTAAATGCTTCCACGCATGCGTCAAAGTCATTCGACGCATGCGAGGGATGGCAGGCGCTCGGACATGTACGGTAGGTCTGTACAGACGACCGAACATGTCCGAGCGGGCAGGATTCCAGCGGATTGTTTTAAAACAAGTCCAGGAATATTTGTCCGCTGGGAAAAGGCCCGGTGGGCAAATGTTTGCTGGAATTCTGTCCGCTCGGGCCTACACACAACCGAACATGTCTGCTGAAACTGGCCCGCGGACCAGTTTCAGCAGACATGTTTGGTCGTGTGTACGGGGCCTTACTAAATACCTTGGACTGTCTGCTTTTCCAAAGGGGGTAATTTGGGGGGATATCTGTACTGTCCTGGCATTTTTGGGCATCAATAAATGAGGCCATCAGTACATCAGGATTGCTCATTTTTCAGATATACTGTATATACCATACACTGTGGACTATAATTTTCCTACAGACTAAAATTTTACAACTAACAAAGAAAAGTGCGTATTTTTTTTCATTTATTTAGCAAAGAAAAAACACATTGGTGATTAAATAACACCAAAAGAAAGCTATATTTGTGTGAAAAAAAATTATAAACATTTCATCTGGGTACAGTATTGCATAACTGCGCAATTTTCGTGCAGGCTCGGTTCACACTGGGACAGATTCAAAGTCGCCCTACTCTTAAGCCACCTTGCACAGCGCAACTTGCAAATTCCTTCTTTAATAAAAGTCAATGCAAGTCGCCCCCAAGTAGTGCAAGAATCTTTTTCTAAGTCAAAGCGACAGCACGACTTCTCGCTTGACAAGTCGTCCCAGTATGAACCGACACTCAAAGTGTGACAGCGCTGAAAGATGAAAATTGGCCTGGGCGGGAAGGTGTCAAAGTGCCCAGTATTGAAGGTTAAAGCATTTGTTACCCTACAATTTAATATTCCTGATATGTGCCTGCTGTACCATGTACTTGTATGAGAAAATATCCTGTTCTCTTTGTATTGTTTGACTTGTGTAAAATCCCTGGTGCTCCTGCCAGTCCCCTTTTTTTTTCAATTAAAAAACTGACCACAGTAAGTAGGAGATCACACCGTGGTCAGTTCTCTAGCTATGCTGGGAATGCAGCCTATTCTCCAATGATCAAACTTGTCCTGACACACCTTTTAGTGTATTAATCTGGTGTTGGTCTGGCCAACATAGAAATCACTTAAACAGCTCCTTATCAGTTAGGAACGTGGCCTGCCAGTTTATGCATTGGATGACTTGCTGTTATCCTATTTTACTAGAGAAGAGTTTACAGCTGCAGCCTGATAAACGCTGTTTTCATCCATTACGGTTGTATAATTGTAATTTATGGATTACGCTGAGTTCACATGCTACCTTTGAGTTTAAAAAATAGGAATTGATGCTTTGTAGTAAGACGTTTTAACATGAAATCTCTGTAGTTGTTTGGTATGTAACTATATTGTTCCCTCTGTGAAAATGATTCTGCATTATGTTTTACAATGTTGTCACTGTGCGCTGAAGTAAATGACTGCCCATTTATGTTCAGTGGTTTCCTTCCACAGTACAATAACGAATGGCTGGTTTAAAAGACAAATGACAAAACCTCAAGAATATCTTTATAGATAATTTAATTGTAGAAGTGCAAAGATTGTTGTGATTAAAAAAATTATACAGAATTTCTAACAACAGAATAAGGCAGCGCCTTAAAAATTACATGTCGATCATTTTTATATTCTGTGAATCAATGGCATACTTTTGTACCTGCAAACAGTATAGTTATAGCTTGAAAATAAAAAGTGTTTAACTTTTTTTTAAACAGATAACTGTGAGTAATTTCCAACTTTTAAAAGACATCTTTGGTTTTAGTAAAGTTGTCTTGTATATACAAAAGAGTACAAGGAGCTCATGTTTTCATATGCAATTACCCCATTGTTATTGTGACACGTCTGGGTTTATTAGCTCAATGATAGCATCAAAACCATGAGTTTACTCCACAACCGGATATCGTTTTCAGGGCTTTCCTGCCCACTTTTATTTAAACAAACATCAAAACCCATACAGGTCTTCCCGCACAGGGGGTTCTCACCATCACTGCAAAAACATACATTCAGCCTTCTGGCTCTCTTGTGTAAGCTTTACTGCTCCAAGTACCACTTTAGGGTCCCTCCTGAATTTAATAGGTTTGTTTGGTCTACTTGACAATGAAACACGTCCCAGTGTTTATGCACAGATCTCATCTCTGCATTTTCCTTACAGCTTCCTAGGTGTTTATGTCCCTCTTGGACTATCTCTGTACAGCTCCCTAGCTGCTTTTCTTCTGTCCCACATGGATTATCTCTTGTCCCTCAGGGACTTTCTCTCAGGCTCCGACCTGGACACCTTGATGATGGGCAGCATCTCACACGGCTCCCTTCACAAACTCTGACCTTCCTCAGGAGTGTGGGGCTCTGGGCTCTATCTCGCATACAAAGCCAACACAGACCTGTGCCATCAGTGTGCTTACTTCCCACAAAATCTGGCTTAGTTAAACCACCAGAGTAGCACAGAGTTACCCCACTACAGTATCCTTTTATGATATCTCTGTTTATGATCTCTTTATTCTGTGGCTGTGTCTGATGCCACACCAAATTCACTTCAAAACAATCCTGTCTGGGCCCTATGTCTCCCACGTTTGCGCATCATGGTCCATGTCCTTCTTATGATTATCTCTGCTCTCCATTCAGATTATGGTTACAAACCCATCCAAATGCACATTATTCTTTTCAAGAATAGGCTGTGTAGCACAGGAGCTACGATTAGATGGATAGATTTAGTGTTTGCTCACTGTGTTTTGTGGAGCTGTGTTTTGATAAGTAAATTTGCAATGGGAAACCTGCGTTGCGTCGGAGGGGACGGAGTCACCCGTACACGTCACTGGGTAACCCCGGAGATTTCCCTTGCGTCTCTGGCCCCACCCTCAGCTATATAAGAGCTGTCAGACTGGTGGTGCGTCATTCGTCGGGGTGGAGGCAGGATCGTGTGCGTCGTATCCTCACTGGAGATCATCGCTGGAGATCGAGAATGGATGAAATCGCTGGAGATCGAGAATGGATTACATTGCTGGAATCTTTTTATTTTTTTATGTTTTTATTTTTAATAAAGGACTTGTTCCAATGCCCGTCTCCTGTAGTTTTTAATTTTTTTACACCTTGTTTTGTGAAATGGTAGGGGTACAATGTACCCCTTACCAATTCACACAGGGAAAGCCGGGATCTGGGGATCCCCTTTGTTAAAGGGGGCTTCCAGATTCCGATTAGCCCCCCGCCCGCAGACCCCCACAACCACCGGGCAAGGGTTGTGGGGATGAGGCCCTTGTCCCCATCAACATGGGGACATCATCCCCATGTTGAGGGCATGTGGCCTGGTACAGTTCAGGAGTTGGGTGCTCTCTCGTCCGCCCCTCTTTTCCTGCGGCCTGCCAGGTTGCGTGCTCGGATAAGGGTCTGGTATGGATTTTTGGGGGGAACCCCACGCCATTTTTTTTTTATTTGGTGCAGGGTTCCCCTTGATATCCATACCAGACCTGAAAGGCCTGGTAATGGAATTTGGGGGATCCCCACACGTTTTTATTGACTTTCAATGACTTTTATCTGTATTGCCGGGACCCAACAATTCATTATAGCCGCGAGTAGTTTTAAATTACTTTTTTTCTTTCGAAATTTCATTTTGTGCAGAGACTGTTATAAACACGGGAAACTTGCGCTACTTTACAGGCATACTATAGACACCACCCAGGTATGACATTTTAAGGAATATTTCACTTTTATTGTTTCACTTTAAGCATTATTAAAATCACTGCTTTTGAAAAAAACTGACGTTTTTAAAACTTTTTTTTGCATTGATACATGTCCCATGGGGCAGGACCCAGGTCCCCAAATACTTTTTATGACAATAACTTGCATATTACTCTTTAAAATTTGCACTTTTGATTTTCATATTCGTGTCCCATAGACTTTAACGGTGTTCGCGTGTTCGAACAACTTTTTGCCTGTTCGCATGTTCTGCTGCAAACCAAACCGGGGGGTGTTTGGCTCATCCCTAGTTGAGATTGTGTACCTAGCTGCGGGGTAATCCACTGGGGAAGAACCTGGGCAAATTTCCAATGCCTCCTACGTGAATAAGTGCTACAGCTGTATGGCACCAAACAACTGATGACATCAGGAGTGGGGCTGCAGGTACTTATCCACAGAGAACAGATTATGAACTGTAATGAATTTGTCCTGGCAATTTCTTAAAAATTATCCTTGAATATCAGTTCTGTTCAACTTCAATATTCTTGTTACACATTACCCTGTAGCCTGTTTGTAGCTTGGCGTACAGCTACAACCTCCTATTCTAGTCAGAAGCCTTGAAACTGGAGAGAAAACAGAAGAATACATACGGAAAATACAACAAACAGTGGCCACCTGCGTTTTTTGTGTGCTTTTCTCTATAACCACAAAATGTACTAGTGTGCGAAATGCACAGGGCCAGGATTCACATAATTGTTCAGCATGCATTCACTGTCTAAACATACAATGAGTGTGATTTATTAAGAGCTGAGAATCTTTACATAATAAATTATGACTACTCACTTCAATTATCTAAGCACGTGAGAAGCAAATTATTGTTTCATTTAATTTACACAGGATTGGATAATTGAAGTGAATATTCACATGCTTTATTGTGTGAAGATTCTCAACTCTTTTAGCAAATCAACCTCACTATGTGTGTGAACTATATTCAAACAAGTTGGAGAAATAAATTCTAGTTCCAGACATATTTTCTTTGGGCTTTTATCACCTTGATATGTCCTCTATCCTTTTGCTACAGTAATACAGAAATAAGAAAAGATGCAAAATCTGCACAATGGGGTCTTAGGGCTCATACACATAGACATAGAGCCCTGTACAGAATGCAAGAGTAATTTGTTTAAGCATTTTGGACATGAATTTGATAGATGTGCAACAAAGGGTGCATGGCCCAAAATGCACACTGTTTGCATTAGGGGTAGTTAATTTGCCCCTGCACCTCTATCAAACTTGAATGTGCAAGTTGGTCCATAAAGCCACTGTGTCTCCACACTGCACCAAATACATAAACAAATGGCTCTTGCATGCTGCACAGGCCTCTGCACCCATGTAAATAGGCCAAAAAACAGCAGAAATAACCTTGCAGAAATGGAAACCCTTTACTTAACAAACAAACAAAAAACTTTGACTAGAGTTAGCCTTTGATGCTGAAATACAGGTAGTTTTAAAATGCACAAATACATGCACTATTCAATGCACCATTAAAAAATTGTAAAAATGCAAGCAGTGTTAATACCTGAAGATGACCCGGTTCCAGCCTCTTTAGTCCCTGTAGCAAAGCCCAGGCATGGATAGGGAGAAGCAGCTCACAGAGAAAACCATGTGTACTGCAATGCAAGAAGCATGCTGATAGGAAGAGTGAGCAAAGTGACACAGAGCTCATCAGTAAGCTTCTGTCACAGGTTGGGGGGCAGACAAAACCTGTAAATATGACTTAAATTGGTTGTAAAGATAGAAGGTTTTTTATCTTAGTGCATTCTATTCTATGCATTAAGATAATCCTTTTGTGTGCAGCAGCCCCCCTAATACTTACCTGAGACCCATCTAGATTCAGCAATGTTGCAGGAGTGTCTTGGCTGCCCAGGTGTCCCCTTCTCATTGGCTGAGACAGCAGCACAGTGCCATTGGCTCCTGCTGCTGTCAATCAAAGTCAGTCAGCCAATGAGGAGAGAAAGGGGCGGGCCATGGCTCTGTGTCTGAATGGACACAAAGAACTGCTAGCTTAGCTTATTGCTGTGGGGGGACTCAACCGGAGGGAGGGGTCAGGAGGGCAGAAGAAGGACCCGAGAAGAAGAGGTTCCACACTGCTCTGTTCAAAACCACTGCACAGTGGGGGTAAATATAATATGTTTGTCATTTTTACCTAAAAAAAAAAGAGACTTTAGTATCCAGTTTAACTTTGTATATTTCAGTGCGTTACCCGCTGTTTAATGCAGAATATTTCAGTGAATTACTGCAAGTTTAACAAAAAAAATAGACTTTAGTATCCAGTTTAGTGCTGTATATTTCAGTGCGTTACTGCAAGTTTAACACCATATATTTCAGTGTGCTACGTGCCGTTTAACGCAGAAAATTTCAGTGTGTTACTGCAAGTTTAACACCATATATTTTAGTGTGCCACGTTCCATTTATTGCAGAATATTTCAGTGCGTTACTGCAAGTTTAACACCGTATATTTCAGTGTGCTACGTGCCGTTTAATGCAGAATACTTTAGTGCGTTACTGCAAGTTTAACACAATATATTTCAGTGTGCTATGTGCTGTTTAATGCAGAATATTTCAGTGCGTTACTGCAAGTTTAACACCATATATTTCAGTGTGCTACGTGCCATTTATTGCAGAATATTTCAGTGCGTTACTGCAAGTTTAACACAGTATATTTCAGTGTGCTACGTGCCGTTTAACGCAGAATATTTCAGTGCGTTACTGCAAGTTTAACACCATATATTTCAGTGTGCTACGTGCAATTTATTGCAGAATATTTCAGTGCGTTACTGCAAGTTTAACACCGTATATTTCAGTGTGCTACATGATGTTTAACACAGTATATTTCACTTTAACTGCAGCAGAAAAAAATAAGGTCCTCTGCATTTTAGACAGATCTGTATTGTGTGTCAGAGCTGTGTATATCTGAGGACTGGATGGACAGATATCCTTTGGCAGATCCTATGTTTGTATTCCATCTGTGTGTTTTAGCTGTTTGGAGATCAACTTTAAAGTAAAAGCATGCAGATATTACTCTATATGAGTGCAGTGTTTTGGATAATTGAATTTCTTTCCATTTACTAATAATGATGGCCCACCTACATTGGCTGAACCTCATGTGCCATCTCCAGTCATTAAGATAGTTTGTCATTCTAATCCCTTACATAAAGAGTTAATGCTGCTTGTAACACAACAGCATGGGGCATAGAATAAAATCCATTAGCTGGCAGGAGTCCACACTTTTAGGTCTACTTAGGGCATTATGTTCTGTAAGGTGTTGGAGGCATTTTCACTAATACATTGTTTACTGAACCTTGAACAACTGATTGCCATGTATTAGGAAATAGAAAGCTATTTTAATAAACTACCAGCCTATATATAACATACAGCTGGAAGAGACACTTCCACTCCTTTCCATTATGCATGGCAGTAGTTAACACTGGATGTAGCTCACTTTACCTCCCTGATACTGCTGCCTGGTTTGGTTGGACGTAGAGATATTATCTAATTTTTGTTAATATTTTACGCTTGTCATAGACGAGAAATTGCTATCCAGTGTGAGAGAATGGAAACATTACTGGATATTACACCTGTTGTCAAGGAAACAAGAAGTGATGAGGGTGTTTTGATGGAAGGCAAAGCTGAACCTGTCACATTTATGCTTTGTTTTATTTTAATTGACTTCATTTTGTTCGCGATTCCTGTCCAGACTGTTTTCCATTGCTCAGCTGCATTACGGTTGGGAAATGAAGACTTGTTAGGAGAAAGCTGGGAGCCGAGGCTTCTTCTCTTATGCAGGCTGTACACGTAACAATAATTGATTGATCAGAGATTTTATGAATTCAAATGATCTTTCAAAAAGAATTGTTGAAGAAAATAAAGAAGAAACTCAAGTTGGCCAAATTAGATTGGATTTTCCAGTAGGACTGAGCTTACCGTTTTGATGGAGATTATTGATTGAACTGTTAAACAGTTTTTGAATGATAAGTTTCTTTCACTGAAAGGTTATGTAAAACGATTGCATGGTTACATGTCGGTAATAAAAGACTAAATTCCAAGTATGAAAACTACAAAATGGTACCAACAATAGGTTACTCTTTCTAACCATTGTTTTGAATTACTGTTGCCAATGGCCATGATGTTGCCATTATTATTCCACAACGGGAACAGATGCAGTCATCTATGATCCAAAATGAGAATCACAATATTTTTGTTTAAAGATCATGATTCACTCCCAATTTTCGCAGCATAACATAATCTTTTACATTATACAAAAGAATATTGGGCTAACTTTCCTGTTTAGCTTTTTAATGATTCTTTAAAGTGTATTTTTCCAGAAAAAAAAAACCTGCGGAAATACAATACGACACAAAATATTGCAACAACCGCCATTTTATTCTCTAGGGTCTCTGCTAAAAAAATATATATATATATATATATATATATCTATCTATCTATCTGTATATATATATATATATATATAATGTTTGGGGGTTCTAAGTAATTTTTCTATTTTTCTATTTAAAAAAAAATACTGATTTTGGGTCCTTTCATATGGGCTTGTCCGTGTACGGACTCCGTTTTGCTCAGCAGGGATTGATCCGCTGATCCACGCTGAGCAGGTAGATGACAGGTCTGTCTCCACTTACTGTGCAGAGATAGACCTGTTAAAGCCCCACTGTCCTCTATGGAGATCGGATGAAAACGGACCGCCTGTCCGTGTTCATCCGATCCTATCTGATCTGATTCTTCAGACAGATGGAAAATGGGGTTTCCATCCATCTGGCTTTCACGGTGGGGATCAAATCGGATATCGGCGGATGTCAGCAGACATGTCACTGCTGACATCCGCCATTCCATGGGGTGAATGGATCGTCCCCGAGGCAAATGAACCCTGAGTCACGCTCGGGATTGCCGCCAAGGAGGTTAATAATTCCCTCACAGCAACAATAGACAATAGATCCCCACAAAAAATATCCCCAGCAACAATAGATCTCCCAGTATCCAGCATCAATAGACTCTCCAGCAGCCATCAACAAAGACCCCTCCCTCAACAGTAGATATCTCCCATCAGTAATTGCCCCCCCTCCAGAAACAATAGATCGCCCACCAGCAGCAATAGAGCTCCCCAGCAACAATAGATCCCTCTCCTAATCCCCAGGGGCCAACATCAATAGATCCCCCATCACCCTTGGCATATACATTCAGTGCTGGAGATGTCAGAGCTGCGTTCCCCCACGTTCCCACTGAAAAAAGCCTTGGTTAGTGAAGGTAACACAAGTCAATGGTGCTGAGAAGCTGTGTGTCATTGTGGGCTTGTGGGCCTAATATAGCCTGCTACAAGATTTTATCTAGGGTCAGTGGCTTATCCTCAATGTGGGCCCACTGTGGGTTGCCCAGGCCGACTTTGGTCAGTAGTGTAGCATGTCTTTACCCTGGCAGTCTTTCTCCCTCTGCTGGTGTGGGTACAACATGGCTCGTTAAGGTGCCCATCTAATAGTTTTTTTATCTATCAACAATCCCTGCTAATACCACTACTTGTGGAAGAGAATTCCAAATCCTTACCGCTCTGACAGTGAAGAACTCTCAATGCAGTTTAAGGTTAAACCGCTTCTCTTACAATTTTAGTGAACAGATGCATGTCTTTGTAAACTCCCTTTCACTGAAAAGCTTTTTCCATATACTAGGGTCACCAGTATGGTATTTGTGCATTGATATCATATATCCTCTCAAGCGTCTCTTCTCCAGAGAGAATAGGTTCAGTGATTGTAGTCTTTCCCTATAGCTGAGGTCCTCCAGTCCCTTTATTAGCTTTGTTGCTCTTCTCTGGACACTCTCCAGTTCCTTCCTGCACATCCTTTCTGAGAACTGGTGCCCAGAACTGGATGGCATACTCAAGATGCGGCTGGACCAGAATCTTGTAGTATAAAATAATTATCGTTTTATCTCTGGTGTAGTTACATAGGTGCACAGAAAGTGTCCTCAGCCCTGTGTTAGCTTTCCTTTAAGTCCAGCACACATAAAGGGCAATATGGTTTTTAAGGGAAGGTACGTAGGTATAATTAGCTGTAGTTGCTGGCATTAAAGTGGACCTGTTCCTTTGCTCTGCATAGGCAAATAATGGGTCCACTTTCAACTAGGGCGAGCAGAGTCAATAATAACTCTAGGTGTCTGATCATTTGCATATGAGTACCCCTCTCTAATTTGTAAACTTTGTCAACTGAATAAGTACAATTTTTTTTTTCTAAATTCTGATTTGGCATAAATTAAATGAATAATAATGTGGAAGAAAAATAACTATAATCTTAAACCTATGTTTTCATGTAGATGGTAATATTGTTACTTCATTTCCTATTTTGTAAATTAACAGTGAATAAACCCAGGGTGAATTGGTGTATTCTGCAAAACAGTTGCACCGATGCATTAGGAGCACATCCTGTCTGCTAATTGCTGTTGAGCTGACTCGATGTGTAGACCCTTGTGTCCTATACAAGTCTTCGGTGCTTTGTCTTACACACTCAGTGCTATGCTGCCTGTTTTAATGGTGCTTGGGTTCCATCAGGTAATTTAGATCTTCAGGAATCAGGTGGCTTAGAGGCAAACTGTTGCTATTGTTTCTTTTATTTCTCTCCTTATTTATTGCTCATTCAGCTTGTCTAGTCCTGTTCTGCTACTCACACTGAACCATGTAATTCAGCATCTGGAAGGGGCTGTGAAGATTTCTCAGCTGACACTTTAATTCTCATTGTTTGGTGTTAACAGACTCCGGCAGCTGAGTCCTTCGGTGTCATTCGGTGTTTAAATGGTGACGGCTGGTCAGGTGTCTGCTTGTACAGTCTAGGAGCAAACTTGCAGATCCTTCATTTAAAGAGAAATTCCAGTTAACAGAAAGACAAAAAATGTTTTCAATACCGATAGTTTTAATGGCCTTATTGTTTTGTTAATGTCATCCATGCAATATGAGGATGCAATGATCTTTCTGGGGAGTTTCATCCTTGTCTTTTTGAACATCCTGGGGTTCATTTACTAAAATAACAGAACAGGTCCTTCAGACCCATAAACTGAGTCGTCCCACACTGACCACGTTTCAGAAAATTTATTTTCCGTACCCTCCACTGTAGCCATCAATTGCTCCATTCTGCGGATGTCAGCTACAATAGCGAGCAACTGTGGGATTATTGGGGGAGAGGTGGAAAACCACATTCTAGGGATGACCCTCTTAGCAGCCAGCAGTATAAAAGATATCAAGGCCTTAGAGACACCAGGGAACGGGAGAGCCAATAAACAGTACATGGGCGTCAGCTGGACGGGAATCCCCACCAAATTTTCTAACAGTTTCTAGACTTGAAGCCAAAAACGGTGAACAGGGGGACATTCCCAGAAGATGTGGAAATGAGACCCCACAGCACCATTACACCTCCAGCATTGTTTTGAGACCGTTCGGTTGCGGGCATGTAATAAGACTGGGGTCCTATACCAGTGCATCAGGACTTTGTATGCAGATTCCTTATGGAATCTGAGAGAGATCCTGGAAGTGTGCCTCCAAACGCTCTACCAGTCTAACAAGGAGATGTCACTTTGTAAGATCTGGGACCACTTTGTCATGTAGAGGTGAGCATTCACCACCATAGGGACTGCCTCATGCAATATTTTGTAGATGGTAGAGATCATTTGGGGCTCATGAGGGCCTCTAGCGCATAGGGCTTCAAAGTCGGTTGGCCTTTCCAAAGTCAAGGAAGGGGATCGGGTAGAGAAAGTGTCTAATCTGTAGATATGAATGGAAAAGCTTTTGGGGAATCTGATGCTGACTTTGCAACTCTGGGAAAGTCAGAAAATATCGGGTCACGGGATTAACAAAGTGTCGTAGTTGGAAAAGTCCTGCCTGAGTCCAAGGTAGCATACGATCATAGGAGAGGCTATCCGGGATGTCTGGATTAAATAGAACATTCAAGAGTGGTGGGCTCGAAGAGGACAAGGAGTAGTGTTGCTCACGAATATTCGCATTGCGAATATTCGACTCGAATATAGCATATTCGAGAAATCGCGCTATATTTCGAAATTCGCGGTGAATATTCGCAATTCCGAATATTCGATTTTTTACAATTTTTTTTTTGAATCAGATCACATCCTAGATATCTCCATCGACGTCTAAAAGCATTGCTGGTATCATTAGAGACCCTGGGCCGAGTAGCTGAAGCGTTCATTGAATTTTCCAGAAAGATCGCAATGCGATTATTCGGCAAACGCAATATCGCGCGATTATTTTCCTCGCCCCGATCTTCCGCATCAGAGCGATTTTTACAGTTTCATTTTTAAAACAGATCACATCCTAGTGATCTCCATAGACGTCTGAAAGCATTGCTGGTATGATTAGAGCCATTGGGCCGAGTAGCTGAAGCGATCATTTTATATTGCCGAATATTCGCAATGCGAATATTCGGCAATAGGAATATTGCGCGATTATTTGCTCCGCCCTTTTGCATCAGAGCCAATCAGAGTTCTCCTTCCACACTCGTCACAGGTTAACAACCAATAGGAACCTGCCTGCATGGACATTATATAAGCTCACTCCCAGCACCATTTCATTGCAGATTCAGAAGCTTGCTATAGAGTGTGGAGGCTGTTTCTGTGTTCCTGGTTTCCTGGTTTCCTGTGTCTTTGTTCTTGATTGATTTAGATCATCACCAGCATTGCTATTTAGTGATTCCAGTGGATCTTTTCCAGTATATCAACTGCTTTTTTCAAAGCAATAGACCCAAGAGCTTTTTTCAAAGCTACGTTTTGTGCTGTTTTGTGCTGTTTTTTTCATTTGTGTTACTGTTTGATCCTGCAATCCTCCCTGTTCAGTTATATTTGCAAGAGATTTCAGAACACATATTGATCTGAGCTTTATAAAAGAGCTTTTCTAAAAGCTAAGTTTTGTTCATCTTGTGTTACTGTCAGATCTTGCAGGTTCACTGTTCAGTGATATTTGATAGGCATCTCAGTTCAAATTTTGTTTAGTTTTCCCTAAAGAGCTTTTATAAAAGCTAAGTTTTGTGTTCAGTTTAGTTAAATTTTGTGTAGTAAGTGTACACACTGTTAGTGTACATTTATTTCATCTAGCTTAGCTTAGTGTGTGTTTAGTGTCTGTGTTTTGTGTTTAAAAAAAAAAAAAAAAAAAAAGTTAGTGTTTGTTTAGTGCTTTTTTTTTTTTTCTTTAATTTTGTAGTCCTTGTCTGGTGTACTACTTTTCTTATAGTTTAGTAGCTGTCTGTGTACGTCTTTGTCTGCGTGCCTGTCTTGTAAAAAAAACACAAAAACACATTTTGTTCACATTTTCCCCCCCAATAAAGTTTAACCCCCCCACACACATATCAGCAATTATGAGCGGCATCCGTGGCCGTGGCAGTAGGGGTAGGGGAGTTACTCCCAGTGCTGGATCGCTGCCAGCACGGGGTACCTCTCGTGCCCCTACTAGTGGTAGAGGATCGGGTGCAAGGGGAGTACGCCTGATCCGGGAGTTCTTCCCATCGGGCAGCCGCCCGATATTGCCATCTCAGGCTCAAGTAGTGGTGGACTACATGGGGCACAGCAGTGCCACTGAGTCGTCGGTCCCGACTCACAGTAGTACCACCATTACACCGTTGCCTGTACTACCCCCCCCCAGCCCCCAAGAGTCCAGCATCTTACTGTTCGACAGCGACAGTGATAGGGATCTCTTGGGGGAGGCCATGCATCAGGCAGACCTCCAGCTCTGTCCTGATGGTCAGGACCTTTTTGAAGGGATGGATGAGGAGGATGGGATACCTGCTGGCAGTATCCCAGAGACATCCCTTCAAACTGGTGCTGCTGTTTTGGTGCAGGAAACAGCAGCACCTAGTCAGACCCAGGCGTGGGTGAGGGGACAGCGGAGCCAGGCTAGAGGCTCCATGTCACGTGGTTCCCTCAGACCAACACATCTCAGCCCTTGGTCTGACATCTCTGGGGGCGAAGAGGGTGACCCATCATGGTTGCCATCTGACGCGTCGGCTCACTACGTCAGTGACGACGGGGAAGGTAGGCACCCTGGTGAAACGGTGCGCCAGGTCACCACCAGGGAGACCATCGTCAGGGTCTCCACTGGTGATGGCAGCAGGAGGTGTCAGGAGGAGGAGCAGCAGCAGCAGCAGCAGCAGCAGGCAGCTCCACCTGTGCGCACCGAATCCCAGCAGGTGCAAGTAAGCGTCACCCCATCTGACAGGAGGGCGGTGCTGAAGTCACCTGTCTGGAATTTCTTTACCCTGGTGGCAGACAACCCTACCGTGGCCATCTGCCGGATTTGTAAAGTGAGGGTGAAGAGAGGGAAGTGTTTGGCTCGGGTGGGTACCACAGCCCTGAACCAGCACCTCAGGATAAACCACTGGGCGTTGTATGAGGAGATGAAGCGTGGTGGTGGTAGCAGCGCCACCACCACAAGTGAGCAGGGTACAGCAGCCCCTGCCACATCTTCATCTGTTTCCAGCAGGTCATGCCCCCCCGCTCCCTCTAGTAGAGGTACTGGTACCGGCAGCCAGACCTCTACTTCCACAGCACCCTCCACGTCTGTGTCCCGCACTGCCGTCCGGCGCCAGGCGTCGATTTCAGACGCCTTTGACCGCACCACTCCCTTCCCCCCTGGAGACCGACGTGTGCGTTCCCTCAATGGGCTCCTGGCAAGGGTTATTGCCCAACATCTGCTGCCCTTCAACATAGTTGACAGCAACCCCTTCAGGCAGATGTTGGAGCAGGCCCAACCCCAATGGCGTGTCCCCAGCCGCCATTTCTTTGCCAGGACTGGTGTCCCTGCCCTACACCAGCACATTGTTCAGAATGTAACCCTGTCGCTGGATCACGCTGTCAGCGACAGGGTTCATCTGACAATGGATGGCTGGACCAGCAGGCATGGGCAGGGACGCTACATCAGCTTCACGGCCCATTGGGTTTCCCTCCGAGGCGTCGGTGAGGGATCGTCGGCAACCGATCTTGTGGTGCCGCCCCGGGGTGTCCAGGGGAGAACTGCTGGTCTCCCTCAAGCCACTGTCTCCGCAGCTGCTGAGCCTCCCAGCAAGCGCCCCCGTAGCTACTCAAGTGTGGGGCACGTGCGCTGTCAGGCCGTGCTCCAGCTTGTTAGTTTAGGGGACCGGAGACACACTGCAGAAGAAGTGCTGAAAGCACTTCAAGCTCAGGTCCAGAAGTGGCTGACACCCCGAAGGCTCCAGCCAGGTATGGTTGTCTGCGATAACGGCAGCAACCTACTCGCCGCCCTCCATGCTGGCAGTCTGACGCACGTGCCCTGTCTGGCACATGTCCTCAACCTGGTGGTGCAGAAGTTCCTGCGCACTTATCCAGGGTTGAGTGACATTGTGGCAAAGGCGCGTAGGATTGCCAGCCACTTCAGGCGCTCCCCAACCGCTACCGCGTCCCTGTCCAAATTGCAGCGGAAGTACAATCTGCCCCTTCACAGGCTGATTGTGGACAGTGTGACGCGGTGGAACTCCACCCTCCACATGCTGAAGAGGTTGTGGGAGCAGCAAAGGGCGGTGAGGGAGTACCTGATGGAACTAGGCACTCAGAGGGCTTCACCACAACTCCCTTTCATCGCCTGTGCGCAGTGGGGGCAGATAAACCAGGTCTGCCAAGTGTTGTCCTCCTTCGAGCAGGCGACCAAGATGGTCAGCAGTGAGCAAATTGGCCTCAATAGCGTGCTGCCAATACTGTTCATGCTGGAGAGGACACTAGATCGCCTGCTCGAGGCTGGGGAGAGTGCCTTGGTGGAGCAGGAGGAGTCAGCAATGCTCCACCGAGACCAGGGCCAGGACCAGGAGGAGGAGGAGGAGGAGGAGGATGATGATGAAGAGGAGGAGGAGGTGGTTGCTGGTGTCGTCCCGGAGTCAGGGCCTGGTCAGGAGGGAGAGCTGGTGTTGGGGGCACCGATAGTCCGGGGGTTGGGCATGTCTGAGTTTGACCAGCAGCGCCTCAGGGAAGAAGAGTCGCACCTCATTCACCTGGCCAGCATTGAGGAGTCACAGCGGGCTGTGCTCTTCCCCATGGCTGCCCACATGCTCAGATGCCTCAGGAGGGACCCCCGGGTTAAGACCATCAAGACGAGGGATGATTTCTGGATGGCCACCCTTTTGGATCCCAGGTGCAAGGGGAAACTGGAGCAGTTCATCCCAGCCAGCCGGAGGCAGCACCGGATGGAGGAACTGCAGGCAGCCATTGTCAGACGGTTGGAGCAGGCAACTCCCCGGCCTCCAGTTGTCCCCCCTCATCTCACCCAGCAGGTGGCTGCACCCAGCTGCAGCCGAGCAGGGGACCTAATGGAAGAGATGAGGATGTTCTTCCAAACCGAGCGACCCAGTACCACCACCAGCAGCAGCAGCAGCAGTCACCACCAGCGGCTGGCCCACATGGTGGCAGACTACATGGCGTCCGTCGGTGCTTCTGACAGTATGAGCACCGACGACCCCATGGAGTACTGGGTTGCCAGATTGGACACCTGCCGCGAGCTCGCTCAGTATGCGCTGGAGTTATTGTCTTGCCCCCCCTCCAGCGTACTATCTGAGCGGACATTCAGCGCGGCAGGTGGGGTGGTCACGGACAAGAGGACCCGTCTGTCCACAGAGTCCGTGGACAGACTCACATTCATAAAGATGAATGAGTCCTGGATCGGCGGTGACTTTCTGGCACCCGTCGTCGGTTCAGGGCGCTGAAGGGTCCCTTGCCATGCATTCCCTGATGAAGCCCCGGACCTGATGTATTTACAGTGCTGAATATAACTATTTCAACATCAGAGAAAATCAATGTTAATATTTGGTACAGTAGGCTTTCTTTGCAATTACAGCGGTCAAAAATTTCTTGTAGTTTTACACCAGCTTTGCACACACTGGAGGAGGGATTTTGGCCCACTCCTCCACACAGATCTTCTCTACATCAGTCATGTTTCTGGGCTATCGCTGAGAAACACGGAGTTTGAGCTCCCTCCAAAGATTCTCTATTGGGTTTAGGTCTGGAGACTGGCTAGGCCACGCCAGAACCTTGATATGCTCCTTACAGAGCCAATCCTTGGTTATCCTGGCTGTGTGCTTTGGGTCATTCTCATGTTGGAAGACCCAGCCTCGACCCATCTTCAAAGCTCTAACTCAGGGAAGGAGGTTGTTGCCCAAAATCTTGCAATACATGGCCCCGGTCATCCTCTCCTTAATACAGTGCAGTCACCCTGTCCCATGTGCAGAAAAACACCACCAAAGCATGATGCTACCACCCCCATGCTTCACATTAGGGATGGCGTTCTTGGCATGGTACTCATCATTATTCTTCCTCCGAACACGGTTAGTGAAATTATGATCAAAAAATTATATTATAGTCTCATCTGACCACATGATTTTCTCCCATGACTCCTTTGGATCAGTCAAGACAATTATGTCAGCAGTTATTTCACACCCTATATACTCTTATTAAGACTGCTGTACATCATGGCAACTCCTGCCCATGTGATATGACTCTGTATCAACTACTACTGTTAATACTACTACTGCTGCTTCTGCTGCTGCTGCTGCCCAGTCAAGACACCTATGTCAGCAGTTATTTGACACTCTATATACTCCTATTCCTACTGCTGTTCATCATGGCACCTCCTGCCCATGTGATATGACTCTGTATCAACTACTACTGTTAATACTACTGCTGCTTCTGCTGCTGCTGCTGCCCAGTCAAGACACCTATGTCAGCAGTTATTTGACACTCTATATACTCCTATTCCTACTGCTGTTCATGATGGCACCTCCTGCCCATGTGATATGACTCTGTATCAACTACTACTGTTAATACTACTGCTGCTTCTGCTGCTGCTGCCCAGTCAATACACCTATGTCAGCAGTTATTTGACACTCTATATACTCCTATTCCTACTGCTGTTCATGATGGCACCTCCTGCCCATGTGATATGACTCTGTATCAACTACTACTGTTAATACTACTGCTGCTTCTGCTGCTGCTGCCCAGTCAAGACACCTATGTCAGCAGTTATTTGACACTCTATATACTCCTATTCCTACTGCTGTTCATGATGGCACCTCCTGCCCATGTGATATGACTCTGTATCAACTACTACTGTTAATACTACTGCTGCTTCTGCTGCTGCTGCCCAGTCAAGACACCTATGTCAGCAGTTATTTGACACTCTATATACTCCTATTCCTACTGCTGTTCATCATGGCACCTCCTGCCCATGTGATATGACTCTGTATCAACTACTACTGTTAATACTACTGCTGCTGCTTCTGCTGCTGCTGCTGCCCAGTCAAGACACCTATGTCAGCAGTTATTTGACACTCTATATACTCCTATTCCTACTGCTGTTCATGATGGCACCTCCTGCCCATGTGATATGACTCTGTATCAACTACTACTGTTAATACTACTGCTGCTTCTGCTGCTGCTGCCCAGTCAAGACACCTATGTCAGCAGTTATTTGACACTCTATATACTCCTATTCCTACTGCTGTTCATCATGGCACCTCCTGCCCATGTGATATGACTCTGTATCAACTACTACTGTTAATACTACTGCTGCTGCTTCTGCTGCTGCCCAGTCAATACACCTATGTCAGCAGTTATTTGACACTCTATATACTCCTATTCCTACTGCTGTTCATGATGGCACCTCCTGCCCATGTGATATGACTCTGTATCAACTACTACTGTTAATACTACTGCTGCTTCTGCTGCTGCTGCCCAGTCAAGACACCTATGTCAGCAGTTATTTGACACTCTATATACTCCTATTCCTACTGCTGTTCATGATGGCACCTCCTGCCCATGTGATATGACTCTGTATCAACTACTACTGTTAATACTACTGCTGCTTCTGCTGCTGCTGCCCAGTCAAGACACCTATGTCAGCAGTTATTTGACACTCTATATACTCCTATTCCTACTGCTGTTCATCATGGCACCTCCTGCCCATGTGATATGACTCTGTATCAACTACTACTGTTAATACTACTGCTGCTGCTTCTGCTGCTGCCCAGTCAATACACCTATGTCAGCAGTTATTTGACACTCTATATACTCCTATTCCTACTGCTGTTCATGATGGCACCTCCTACCCATGTGATATGACTCTGTATCAACTACTACTGTTAATACTACTGCTGCTTCTGCTGCTGCTGCCCAGTCAAGACACCTATGTCAGCAGTTATTTGACACTCTATATACTCCTATTCCTACTGCTGTTCATGATGGCACCTCCTGCCCATGTGATATGACTCTGTATCAACTACTACTGTTAATACTACTGCTGCTTCTGCTGCTGCTGCTGCCCAGTCAAGACACCTATGTCAGCAGTTATTTGACACTCTATATACTCCTATTCCTACTGCTGTTCATCATGGCACCTCCTGCCCATGTGATATGACTCTGTATCAACTACTACTGTTAATACTACTGCTGCTGCTTCTGCTGCTGCCCAGTCAATACACCTATGTCAGCAGTTATTTGACACTCTATATACTCCTATTCCTACTGCTGTTCATGATGGCACCTCCTGCCCATGTGATATGACTCTGTATCAACTACTACTGTTAATACTACTGCTGCTTCTGCTGCTGCTGCCCAGTCAAGACACCTATGTCAGCAGTTATTTGACACTCTATATACTCCTATTCCTACTGCTGTTCATGATGGCACCTCCTGCCCATGTGATATGACTCTGTATCAACTACTACTGTTAATACTACTGCTGCTTCTGCTGCTGCTGCCCAGTCAAGACACCTATGTCAGCAGTTATTTGACACTCTATATACTCCTATTCCTACTGCTGTTCATCATGGCACCTCCTGCCCATGTGATATGACTCTGTATCAACTACTACTGTTAATACTACTGCTGCTGCTTCTGCTGCTGCCCAGTCAATACACCTATGTCAGCAGTTATTTGACACTCTATATACTCCTATTCCTACTGCTGTTCATGATGGCACCTCCTACCCATGTGATATGACTCTGTATCAACTACTACTGTTAATACTACTGCTGCTTCTGCTGCTGCTGCCCAGTCAAGACACCTATGTCAGCAGTTATTTGACACTCTATATACTCCTATTCCTACTGCTGTTCATGATGGCACCTCCTGCCCATGTGATATGACTCTGTATCAACTACTACTGTTAATACTACTGCTGCTTCTGCTGCTGCTGCTGCCCAGTCAAGACACCTATGTCAGCAGTTATTTGACACTCTATATACTCCTATTCCTACTGCTGTTCATCATGGCACCTCCTGCCCATGTGATATGACTCTGTATCAACTACTACTGTTAATACTGCTACTGCTGCTTCTGCTGCCCAGTCAAGACACCTATGTCAGCAGTTATTTCACACCCTATATACTCTTATTAAGACTGCTGTACATCATGGCACCTCCTGCCCATGTGATATGACTCTGTATCAACTACTACTGTTAATACTACTACTGCTGCTTCTGCTGCCCAGTCAAGACACCTATGTCAGCAGTTATTTCACACCCTATATACTCTTATTAAGACTGCTGTACATCATGGCACCTCCTGCCCATGTGATATGACTCTGTATCAACTACTACTGTTAATACTACTACTGCTGCTTCTGCTGCCCAGTCAAGACACCTATGTCAGCAGTTATTTCACACCCTATATACTCTTATTAAGACTGCTGTACATCATGGCACCTCCTGCCCATGTGATATGACTCTGTATCAACTACTACTGTTAATACTACTACTGCTGCTTCTGCTGCCCAGTCAAGACACCTATGTCAGCAGTTATTTCACACCCTATATACTCTTATTAAGACTGCTGTTCATCATGGCACCTCTTGCCCGAGTGATTTGACACTGTATTGTCAATGTCTACTACTACTATTACAGCTCAGTCAAGACACCTGTGTCCCAATTTTTTGGTACACTATTGACTATTATGACCACTACTAATTCTGTAAAGTATTCCCCAAGTGTTTTTATGCTATGTATTACTATTACCACTACTGCTTGTAAATCGTGCCTGTGTGATACTTAGTGGGAATGCTTTAATAAGCATTCCTAGTATGGATACCCGTAAATGTATTAATCTTAATTAGTGTGAATGCTTTAATAAACATTTCCAGTATTGATATCCGTAAATTTAGTAATCTTATTATTCCTTACGTTTTTTGGTTCAGCGTAACTTCGGCATACTTTCAGCTATTGAGACCATTCAACTGTAAAAATGTTCGTCTCTTTCAGCAAATGATGGGACTTGTTCAAGTTTTTTCCTACTTTTTACACTTTTATAAATTTTTAGCTTTTAAGACCCTTTTTTTAACATTGAAGTCAATGAGAACATCCTTTTCCCCTTTGAATTCACATGCCCTGCCAAAAGTTTCAGCTACTTCATACTTTCACTTACAGACACTGAAAAAACTGTAAAGCGGTCACAAAATATTTAGCTATCCGGCTATGACTTTTCAGATAGTTAGCGTTTACAATTTTTTGGTGAAAACGCAATTTACGTTTTGCGAATTTTTCAAAAAAATGCGATAGGTTATAATGTAATCCTATGGAGGGGATTTAGAGTCTGTCATGTGACCTTAACATTCTAGATCTTTGTAATTAAAAATATCTTTACAAAAAGGGGAAACAAATTGGTCTCACGCCCACAAGATCTACTTTTCATACACAATTTTTAGATCAAAACGTAGCTATGCTTGTCTGGTTTATGGCAATGTGATCAAGTCTGCGATACGTATTTAAGTTTTAGTTATTGGAGCAACAGCCAGAAATTATGTCTCATAGACTCTCATGTTAAATTATCTAAAAAATGTTGCTGCAGAACTCACAAAGACGCTCTTTTCTAAATCGCAGACATGGCCACATTTTTAAGTTTATCTACATAAATTTCATATCGATGCGTTTACAAGGGCCGTGTATTTCAAACGGTGTAGTCGTTGTATCAATTGCATGTACGTTTGAGGATTTATTAAGCTTTGTTTGGAGGCTTAAATCATGTATTAGATCTGTGAATTAAAAGCGTTTGTAATGTTATTTCTTTCTATAAATCACTTTCCTGACCTCAGTGCAATATTCCTCCTCACTGACCTGGGGAGGAGGGGAAACCTATTGAGGGGGGAGGGGCGACCAGGAAGTCAGCATACGCTATACTTTGCAGATAGAGAAAGAAGCTGTGTGTCCTAAAGATAGTGTAGTGGTTATGGTGAATGTCTTTGGCAAGGGGCTCACCAATTAAGCTATTCAGCATTCCCACTCGCATTTTCCTCAGGAAATGCATTGTCTAGTTATATTATATTTTAATACTCCTGCTGCTGCCTCCATGCTGAGTAAAGCTTCATGACCTCTCTGGCACAGCGGATCCACCAACAGCCTCCGCTACAAGCTACCAGACCGGATCTAAACAGCAAGTGTAACTATAACAATGAACCGTATGTTAAACACTGTTTTGCGGCATTTATACTGCAACCATTGGGCTGTCTGCAAGAGCTCATCTGCATTCTCTCTCTTTCTTGCTCTCCCTCTCTCTCTCTTTGTATATATATATATATTGTTGCTTTTGTTATGTTCATTTTTCAACTGTTTATTTTGTGTTCGTCGTGTCTGTGTCGTGTGCTTTAGTTTGTCCTAGGTTACTGTTAAATAAAATAATAGTATAAAATGTTTTTGCTTATTATGAAGTTAAATGTGTTGATGTTGATTTGTTTGATGTTAAGTTAGATGTGTTGAAAAACCTACAAATCTATCTCAAAAAGAAATGAAACATTTCCAAAAAATAATATTTATTAATAAAAACATAATTTCAGATATAACTCTGATTGAGCTTCTGAAGGCGCTCCAGCTTCTCAATATTTTTTAATTGCTGCTGCTCCAGCAGCACATTTTGCTGAATAAGATAGCGGATCTGGCGCTGATTTGCCTGGATCCTCTGGTGGGTTGTCTTTATCAGCGCGGTCTGCCTCCTCATCTTTCCTGATACTGTTAGGATATAATAAAAAAAAAAATTGGATTTAAAATAACGTTACCAAATAAATAAAATTTTTTTTTTGCTTATTAATCAATCATTATCATGTGTATACACTTGTTATGTGTCTAACACATCCCGGGAGTGCAGAATTATTAGGCAAATGAGTATTTGGACCACATCATCCTCTTTATGCATGTTGTCTTACTCCAAGTTGTATAGGCTCGAAAGCCTACTACAGATTAGGCATATTAGGTAATGTACAACTCTGTAATGAGAAGGTGTGTGGTCTAATGACATCAACACTCTATATCAGGTGTGCATAATTATTAGTCAATTTCCTTTTCTTTGTCAAAATGGGCCAAAAGAAGGATTTGACAGACTCTGAAAAGTCCAAAATAGAGAGATATCTAGCAGAGGGATGCAGCACTCTTAAAGTTGCAAAGCTTCTGAAGCGTGATCATCAAACAAAAGAAGCGTGTGGAAAAACAAAGGTGCAAAATAACTGCCCATGAACTGAGAAAAGTTAAGCGTGCAGCTGCCAAGATGCCACTTGCCACAAGATTGGCCATATTTCAGAGCTGCAACATCACTGGGGTGCCCAAAAGCACAAGGTGTGCAATACCCAGAGACATGGCCAAGGTAAGAAAGGCTGAAAGACGATGACCACTGAACAAGACACACAAGCTGCAACGTCAAGACTGTGCCAATAAATATCTCAAGAAAGATTTTTCTAAGGTTTTATGGACTGCTGAAATGAGAGTGAGTCTTGATGGGCCAGATGGAAGAGCCCGTGGCTGGATTGGTAAAGTGCAGGGAGCTCCAGTCCGACTCAGACGCCAGCAAGGTGGTGGTGGAGTACTGGTTTGGGGTGGTATCATCAAAGATGAGCTTGTGGGGCCTTTTCGGATTGAGGATGGAGTCAAGCTGAACTCCCAGTCCTACTGCCAGATTATGGAAGAGACCTTCTTCAAGCAGTGGTACAGGAAAAAGTCACCATCCTTCAAGAAAAACATGATTTTCATGCAGGACAATGCTCCATCACACGTGTCAAAGTACTCCACAGCGTGGCTGGCAAGAAAGGGTATTAAATAAAAAAAAGTAATGACATGGCCTCCTTGTTCACCTGATCTGAACCCCATTGAGAACCTGTGGTCCATCATCAAATGTGGGATTTACAAGGAGGGAAAACAGTACACCTCTCTGAACAGTGTCTGGGAGGCTGTGGTTGCTGCTGCACGCAATGTTGATGGTGAACAGATCAAAACACTGACAGAATCCATGGATGTCAGGCTTTCGAGTGTCCTTGCAAATAAAGGTGGCTATATTGGTCACTGATTTGTTTTTGTTTTGTTTTTAAATGTCAGAAATGTGTATTTGTGAATGTTGAGATGTTATATTGGTTTCACTGTTAAAAATAAATCATTGAAAAGGGTATCTATTTATTTTTTGGTTAAGTTGCCTAATAATTCTGCACAGTAATAGTAGTCACCTGCACACACAGATATCCCCCGAAAATAACTAACACTAAAAACAAACTAAAAACTACTTCCAAAAAAATTCAGCTTTGATATTAATGAGTTTTTGGGGTTCATTGAGAACATGGTTGTTGTTCAATAATAAAATGAATCCTCAAAAAATACAACTTGCCTAATAATTATGCACTACCTGTATACTTCTAGCATCAATACCATATTATGGTTCTACAATCTGACAGGTGCGCTTTATATGTTGTCCATTTTTATATCTACATTTTGTTGTTGAAATGTTATTAATCATTGTGCACATATTTACCTTCCTGAGCGAGGCTCACAGGACCGCTCTCTTCCTCCTGCTCTTCCGCTTGAGAAGTTGGGGTGGTGGGGGGGGGAATCTCCTCAGCAGGAGCTGGGGTTGGGGAGTGGGAGGGCCCTGGCTGCTCCTCTTCATCCATCTCCTCCTCTGCCGCATCCTCCTCTGCCGCATCCTCCTCCTCCTCCTCATCGGCCTGGCGCCTTCTGCGCTTGGCGCGGATAACTGGCATTGGAGCTTCTATAATAACACAATGTTCATATATTATAAAAATGTTTTCTAATGACGTATGCAAATTCTGTGTACTCTGCTGTATTGTATATGAATACAAATTGATTTATATAGACAGTTAACCAATGGGACAATGTTATATTAAAGGGTCTTGTGGGCACTACAGGGGACTGAGCGTGAGCTGGGATGCAACCATGTTAAAATGAGCTGTTTTTGTCTACTTTGTTTTGTTCAGACCATCTCATGTTAAAAAAAGGGCCTGATGGAGCACACGGGATTACTATAACAACCCCACTCCTAACACAGGAATTTAGTGGTAATCTATATATATAAAACTCAACGTGTGTGTGTGCATAAATGTATGTATGTATGTATGTATGTATGTATGTATGTTCCAGCATCACGTACAAACGGCTAAAGATATTTATATGAAACTTGGCACACAGGTTACTTATATGTCAGCCACAAACATAGGATAGGTGGTTTAAACCTTACCCACCCCCACTTGCCATGGTCGGGGTTTTTCTTTAAAGTCCCATGCAAAGCAATGGGAAAATTATGTTCCCACATAACTTCTGTGTTCCTGTCTGCTGCCCCATGTCTTTTTTCAACAGTACTATGAATACCTTGGCCGGTGGTGATATATGTTAGCACAACATGGCATCTTGGTTAACAACATCTGACCTTACATGAATTACATATGACCTTACATAACTGTCACCAAAGGAGCTGCGGTGGCTCCACGCGATTGCCACTGCACTGACAACTGATTCACCTCTGCAGCTAGGGGTTCGGATCCCGCTCTCGGCTACCTGTGAATTGAGTTTGGTGGTCTCAGCCCCGCCACTGGTGGGTGTGCTATGCGAGGTTGGGTTGGGAGGACCCCCTCACACCCGCCATTGCCAACCGGGGCATGGAGAAAGGTGGCAGATTGCCTCTGGGGGAGGCCTCCCAACTCCTGCAGGCCGGCTCCTCTCTCTTTCGAGTTCACGCACAAAATACACTTTTTTAAAAAGAAACATAACTGTCAACAATAACTTACCTGGATGATATTTAGCCCGAAGACGTCTGACATTACCCATTTGGCGCCTCTTTAGATCAGACCACTTCTTAACAATGGCCTTGTGGTCATGATGGCCGCCAAAGTCAGCGATTAGGGCGCTGACCACAGCCCTTTTCTGTGGCTGCCGCCGCAGGTCATCGTATCCTGTTTCCAGGAACTTCTGCAAGATGAAGAACAAAGTATATTGTAATACTTCTGTTGACAGCCTTATGGATATATGACGTAAATGTATGCTATTCAACAATTGGAAGCATTCTCGCCTTATTAATCAATGACAGGGGTAACATGAAAGATTTTATATCCTGCCATTTCGGTCGCCACCTTTTTTGCATAAATATAGCAGCCATTATCATTTGCATAATTATGAATATATTATTAACAACACAGGATACACGTATAGGGGAGATATGCGTTGCTAACTCTTTTCCCTGTCAGGAGCCTAACGCCCCGGGGGGTCAGAGACGGGACCTTTTTCGGAGGACCACTGACGTATGTACCAGTCGCAGTTTTTTGTGATGTCACTCTTTAGGTGTGTGCACATTTTTCACTGCATCCGGGTGGAGTTTTTGGGTTGTGTTTTGCACGCCACAGGCTTTTCAACAGGAAAAAAACAGCTGGAGGCAGAATGGTTGCAAAACACTACGTGTTTGTTACTTAACTCTGGGTTTCAAGACCAGTCCACCTCCAGCTGTTGCAAAACTACTACTCCCATCAGCCACGGTCTGTCAGTGCATGCTAAGAATTTTACTTTTGCTGCATTTAGGGTGCCACAGTTTAGAGACCCGTGCATAAAGGCCTGAAAAATGGGGGCCTGCAGAACTTACAATACTAGAAGTGCCAGCATTCCCAGGCATGCTGGAAGTTGTAGTTCTGCAACATCTAAAGGGCAATATGTATTCGAACGTCCTTGGGCCTTGAGGACACTGAAGTCAGGACGTTCGCATACGTCCTATGTCCAAAAAAATTTTAAATTCATTATGCTAAATAACAAGGAAAAGTGCCTAAATACACATTTGCCAACCAGGGTGTCTGCAGCTGTCCAGGCATGCTGGGACTTGTAGTTTTGTAAAAGCAGGAGACACATTTTTTGTGAAATACTAATATATGATCATATATACTAACTTTTAAACTAGACTTAAATGCTGGGCTGGGCTGGGACTTGTAGTTTTGTAAAAGCAGGAGACACATTTTTGGTTAAATACTAATATCTGATCATATATACTAACTTTTAAACTAGACTTAAATGCAGTTGAAGATGATGAAATAACAGTGGTCAAAATACTTACACAAATCAGCAACTTTTCCTCAGACTTAGTGAAATTGCTTCCAACCATGTTGCTGTGTGATTGCGCTGCGATCATAAGTTGGAAACTGGCAAGGCTCCAGGAAATGGTCGCGTGTTGTTCGCGTGTTGATTGCGCTGCTTGGACCGAGATGGGTCCATATGGCTTCGGCTGTATGGACCACAGTAACTCTTTTCCCTGTCAGGAGCCTAGGAGCCTAACGCCCCGGGGGGTCAGAGACGGGACCTTTTCGGAGGACCACTGACGTATGCAACCGTCGCAGTTTTTTGTGATGTCACTCTTTAGGTGTGTGCAAATTTTTCCTTGCACCGGGTGGAGTTTTTGGGTTGTGTTTTGCACGCCACAGGCTTTTCAACAGAAAATAACCAGCTGGAGGCAGAATGGTTGCAAAACACTACGGGTTTGTTACCTAACTCTGGGTTTCAAGACCAGTCCACCTCCAGCTGTTGCAAAACTACTACTCCCATCAGCCACGGTCTTTCAGTGCATGCTAAGAATTTTACTTTTGCTGCATCTAGGGTGCCACAGTTTAGAGACCCGTGCATAAAGGCCTGAAAAATGTGGGCCTGCAGAACTTACAATACTAGAAGTGCCAGCATTCCCAGGCATGCTGGAAGTTGTAGTTCTGCAACATCTAAAGGGCAATATGTATTCGAACGTCCTTGGGCCTTGAGGACACTGAAGTCAGGACGTTCGCATACGTCCTATGTCCAAAAAATTTTTAAATTCATTATGCTAAATAACAAGGAAAAGTGCCTAAATACACATTTGCCAACCAGGGTGTCTGCAGCTGTCCAGGCATGCTGGGACTTGTAGTTTTGTAAAAGCAGGAGACACATTTTTGGTTAAATACTAATATCTGATCATATATACTAACTTTTAAACTAGACTTAAATGCAGTTGAAGATGATGAAATAACAGTGGTCAAAATACTTACACAAATCAGCAACTTTTCCTCAGACTTTGAGAAATTGCTTCCCACCATGTTGCTGTAATATTGGGAAACTGGCAAGGCTCCAGGAAATGGTCGCGTGTTGTTCGCGCAATTGCGCATGCGCGATCGAAAAATCGCAATCGCAATATGTATTTTGGTTAAAATATCATACATATTCGATTTCAGAGTGCTGCTACAGCAGTTTTCGAAATATCTGCAATAAATTTCGCATTCGCATGTTGCGATATTTCGATAAAATATCAGGAATATTCTGAGCCAATCAGAGCGCTCCTCCAGCATATCTCGAAATTGCGCAATAAATATCGCATTCGCATGTTGCGATATTTCGATAAAATATCAGGAATATTCTGAGCCAATCAGAGCGCTCCTCCAGCATATCTCGAAATTGCGCAATAAATATCGCATTCGCATGTTGCGATATTTCGATAAAATATCACGAATATTCTGAGCCAATCAGAGCGCTCCTCCAGCATATCTCGAAATTGCGCAATAAATATCGCATTCGCATGTTGCGATATTTCGATAAAATATCACGAATATTCTGAGCCAATCAGAGCGCTCCTCCAGCATATCTCGAAATTGCGCAATAAATATCGCATTCGCATGTTGCGATATTTCGATAAAATATCACGAATATTCTAAGCCAATCAGAGCGCTCCTACCGCAGTTATTAAAAAAATCGCAATTATTTTCGCATTCGCAATAGCGAAAAATCGCATTCAATTAATTTCGATAAAATATCACGAATATTCGAATTTAGCGAATATATCTCGAATATTCGAATATATATTCGAGATATATCGCGAAATCGAATATGGCATATTCTGCTCAACACTAACAAGGAGTAGCGCTCAGAACAGCACCTCCAAATAGATAACGTGAACAGCATGGGGGCTATACAGATTTTCCGCAATTGGGGCATATGAAGGGCAGCAGAAGGCCAGAGCATGTAACAAGGGTGGACCGGGACTGTGACACTCATTTCTATCTCCGCCCACCTATTCGGGGCTTTCCGGGAGGTCCAGGAGGCGAGAGCTCTCAGATGTGAGGCAAAATAGTATTTAATAAAATCCGGGCCTCCCAATCCCCCCCTACTCTTCCGGGCCAGGACCACCGTCCCTGCCAGCCTATGGGATGAATTATTCCAGATGAAGCGAAGGCTCCTTCTTTGAAGGGTTTTAAGCTGAGTCATTGGGACCACTACTGGTAGTGTTTCAAATAAATATAACAATTTAGGCAGGACGGACATTTTAAGAACATTAATTCTCCCCAACATGGATAGAGGGAGGGCGGTTCACTGAGTCAGTAAACGGCTAATTTCCAAAAACAGGGGAGGAAAGTTGGCCTGATATGTAGTGTCATAAGAGGCTGTGAGCTGAACCCCTAGATATTTAAGTGACTGTGAGCAACAATGGTATTTATATTTGCTATATTTGGAGGAAAGACAGGAGAGACGGAGGAATGTTTATCGGTAACGCTTCTGTTTTAGTAGCATTCATTTTAAATCCCGAAAGGCATCTGAAGGCATCTAGCATTTCATGTAGATGTGGCAAGGAAGAGTGCCGGTGTGTGAGAGTGAGCAGGACGTTGTCTGAAAATAGGGATAATTTATATTCTGTGTGTCGAAGACGTACGCCTCTAATATCCGGACATTCCCCTATAACCACAGCCAGGGGTTCTAAACTGAGGATAAAGAGCAGAGGTGATAAGGGACAGCCCTGTCTTGTACCACTGCTAAGGGCAAATGTATGTGATAAATGTGAGGAAAGTTGCACTTGTGAAGTGGGCTTTGAGTATAAGGCTTGAAGAGCTTGGACAAAGGGACCCGAGAATCCGTAACGGGATAGAATTGCAAACATGAATGGCCAACTAAGGCGATCAAACGCTTTTTGGGCGTCTAAACTAAGAATCAAAGCAGGGTTTTTTGTCCTATTAAGTAGATCAATAAGGTCAATCCTCCGCCGTGTGTTGTCACCTGCATGTCGCATGGGGACGAATCCCACTTGGTCTCTATAAATTAGTGCTAGTAGAATTAGAGAGAGCCTATTTGCTAAAATCTTGGTGAAAATTTTATAGTCCGAATTTAGTAGGGCGATGGGATAATAATTATCGGGGGAGGATGGATCTTTACCCGGCTTAGTAATCACGGTCACAGAAGCGTGCAAAAACGATGAGTGCTGTGATTTGCACCGAAGTAGGAAACAAAGAGGGTTAGCATATGTGGAGTGAGAGTCTGCAAAAATGCCTTATAATAGGAATAAGGAAGACCATCTGGGCCAGGGGCTTTATGTGAAGGGAGGTGTTTAATTACTTCAGTTAGTTCCTCAGTGGAAACAGGTTGATTTAATGAGGCACGTTGATCTAGTGACAGTCTTGGGAGATGTACGGATGATAGGAAAGCATCTAGTCCGACTTATGAGAACTGGGTCTGCGGGTCAGTGCTCAAACAATTGTAACGTTTATTGTAATATTCTCCAAAGACTCCAGACATGGTCCGGGGACAATATGTAAGCGAGCCATCCGGTTGTACTATGTGATCAGGAATATTTAGAAAATGGCGGGGTTTAAGCTTATGGACAAGCATCCTATGTGGCTTATCTGCATACTCATAAAACTTTTGCTTGGACCATAATAATCACCGGACGCAAGCGACCCACCGTAGGAGAGCGGAGTAACTGTGCCTCCGATGCCTGCAGCTGGACCACAAGCTCCGACCTCAGCTTAATAGAATCTTGTTTTAGGCGCAAGCCGGCTGAGATGCACTCGCCCCTAGAAGGCCTTATGAGCCTCCCATACAGTAGATATATCAGGGTCTGAGCCCACATTTAAATCAGTAAAGCAGTTTTGATACGTTGTCCTTTACAAATAGGGCAGTCCGTGTACACATGTCAATATATTGGAACAGAGGAGCCAGTCAGGTGTGCTGCAGTGCAATGAGCATGATGATTGGAGCAAAGAGATTAGAATGCTACTCTTCCTTTCACTGGCCAGTTAGGGAATGGAGGTGGGGAGGGACCTGTAAGTACAGTAAAAGTGAAACTGCAATAAAGAAAGACCAAGCCCCTCCACTTCCTCCACAGGGTTGTGCTGTGCGGCTGTGATGGATGAAAATGCAAATGCTTTGGCAGTTAAAACAGCTTCTTTGCATGATCTCACAAATGCGCTTCTGGAAGAATGGTCAAACATTCCCATAGACACCCTCCTAAATCTTGTGGACAACCTTCCCAGAAGAGTTGAAGCTGTTATAGCTGCAAAGGGTGGGCCAACTCAATATTGAACCCAACAGACTAGGACTGGGATGCCATTAAAGTTCATGTGCTTGGCAGGCGTCCCAATACTTTTGGTAATATACAGGGAGATTTACTAAAACTGGAGCACTCAGAAACTGGTGCAGCTGTGCATGGTAGCTAATCAGCTTCTAATGTGAGCTTGTTCAATTAAGCTTTAACAATAAAACCTGGATGTTGATAGGTTTCTATGCAGAACTGCACGCTCCCGTTTTAGTAAATCTCCCCCATAGTGCATATAGGACATCTTGGTGAATGTGCCTAGAACCTTGTGTGAAGATTGTTGACTTTATAACTTTCTGATATTTCCAGAAGTTGCTTCCATGTATTTATTTTGTTTATCATCTGTACTCCATCTTTAAACGAAGCTAGGTACATTTATTTGTTTGCTATTCTATTTGTGAGTTCCTGTACGATTTCTCCTTTCCTTTCTGTTTCGGTGTCATGATGTCTCCAGTGCACAAAGTATAATTTTTCTTTTTCTTTAACTGACTTAATTAGAATAAACAAATAATGAAAATTCAGTTGGGAAAAGGGAATGATATCATTGAATCCAGTCACATGAACATCTCATTCACACGGGCACTGAGAATGGTTGTCAGTAAATGGGCTCCAACTGTGTTTTGGACCACTCACCCACACAGCTATTAACTCGGGACAAGGGCTGTGTATGTGCAGCTGCTGTGTTCAGATACTGTACACTTGAACGGGCTGCCTGTATGCAGCACCTGGTGGCTCAATCTACTGATTGGGACTCTAAAAACAGAAGTTAATACTGCAGCTGCAAAAAAAAAAAAAAACACTAAAGTTCGCCCAAATTTTTTTGTATAATTTGAAAGATGATGTTACACTGAGTAAATAGATACCTAACATGTCATGCTTTAAAATTGCACACACTCTTGGAATGGCATCAAACTTCGGTACTTAAAAATCGACATAGGCAACGCTTAACATTTTTTTATAGGTTACCAGTTTACAGTTACAGAGGAGGTCTTGGGCTAGAATTGTTACTCTTGCTCTAATGTTCGTGGTTATACCTCAATGCGTGTTTTTTTTATTTTTACATTGTCCCTAACTTTTTTTTTTTTTATCACTTTTATTCCTATTACAAAGAATGCAAACATCCCCTGTAATAGGAATATAGCTTGACAGATCCTCTTTATGGAGAGGTGTGGGATATATAAGACCCCACTTCTTACCTCTAGGCAGGAAAGACTGAGATTAAAAAAAAAACCACAGTGCAGTGTTTACATCTGCCAGGCTGGACGTGATGTCATGAGGGTCACGCCCGGGCCTCCGAAGGTCATAGAGACTGCCGGGGAATATTTGGTCCCTGGTATTCTCTTTAGTAAATTTCTGCTGGTTCCTTCTCCAGCTTGCTGATCGCACAGGCGAGACGATGGAACCACCAGAGGGTGGCAGGTGGCTCCCCTCCCACCGCCAGTAAAAAACAATTAAGCAGTTGAACTGCCACTATGATTGTTCTTACGGTGCAGGGAATCGCCAGCTAAAAAAGATAATATCTGAATGATGCCTGCAGTTGCAGGCATCATTCCATCATCTTCACTCAAAGTCCATGACGTCCTACGGCGGCCTTGGGTAGGAAGTGATTAAAACAGGAGAGAAGGGGTAATGACAGGATCACCAGGAATTTCACACAAAGGAAGCAATGCAAAGAGAACATGATACTTTTTAATACAAGTAGATGGTATAACAGGCACATATAAGGAATATTAAAGCGGTTCTCCACCCTAAAGTGAAGTCCCGCTGATCGGAAACCCTCCCCCCCTCCGGTGTCACATTTGACACCTTTCAGGGGGGAGGGGGGTGCAGATACCTGTCTAAAGACAGGTATTTGCACCCACTTCCGGCCCGGCATTCACAGGCAAAAGACGGGCATTGCGTCACATCCCGTCGCCCCCCCGTTGTGTGCTGGGAACACTCGGCTCCCAGCACACAGCGGGAGCCAATCGGCGGGCGCGGCGCGACTCGCGCATGCGCCGTAGGGAACCGGGCAGTGAAACCGCAGCGCTTCACTTCCTGGTTCCCTCAGTGTGGATGGAGGGGGGAGCAGCAGGGTGACGAGCGATCGCTCGTGCTCTGCTGCGGACGGCGCTGGACTCCAGGACAGGTAAGTGTCCTTATATTAAAAGTCAGCAGCTGCAGTATTTGTAGCTGCTGGCTTTTAATATTTTTGTTGGGGTGGAACATCCGCTTTAAATGCTGGAGTAACATAAAAATAAGAAATTCTCTTTTAAGGCTGTTGCCTCTGCTACTAATAATAAACTTACCTTTCCTCCTTGACACCCATTTACCAACGGGAGACCTACCTGCTACCTGGCTGAAATGTTTGGTACTTCCAGGTATGGGGGAGAAAGTGAATACCTCCTCTTCCTCTTATGAAGCAGTCCACAGTACCTGCGCAGCAAACCAGCAGACCTGAGCACTGTCATAAGAGTATGAGGGCAGCGCCATAGCCCTGTATTGCTATAACAAGGAACATACCCTTGGCTTTCCAGTTGGGACTGCAGTGGATGAACGGCAAGTGAAATTATTTAGAAATGTTCTTCCATGCAAAACAATTTCAGATCATTTCCATGTACTTTCCCAGTGTTATTTGCCCAGGAGGACATTACATTGAGGTTCTCTAGGTCTTAATTCCTGGCCTTTACCAAATTGCCTGCATAAATATAGCCTAGAGTGCCATTGAAAAAGTATGAAGTTGTTAAAATCTATAAAGCTTTTGCCAAGTAATTGCCTCAAAAAAATTAAATAAATCACGGATGTCGAAAATCATGGATAGTCTCAAAAAAAGTGCCCCTGACAATTTGGGAGATAAGTTTAACTGCCTAAAGGAATTGGGGTTTGGGTATTACCTGAGGTTGTGCTGTATTAGTGCTGTAAATATAAATGTCATCATTTTCACAGCTGGTGGGGGCAGTAGTATTAAAATTTAAATTTCCTTTGGAATGCTAAATTTGAAATAGGATGCAGTATATTCCAATTAAGCAGAACACATTTTTTCCTCTTGTAATTTGCATTACAGCTTTCTAATGCTTGCTGATTTAATTTCTCTGACGCTTTGCTAATGCACGATGGGCTTATTTGGCAAAATGGAATAAGGGCAGAACATGGAATATGACTTTCTTATCGTTAAAAAATATCAATCAAATATTTTTAGACAACTAAGGCAAAAAACAAAAACAAAGGTGAAATAAATGAGAGGGGGTTAGAGGGAAGCTACTGCATGTCTTTCTGATGGAGTGTCGTGTCCCCATTACAATTTTAGGGTGATTTATTATGATGTTAAATTACTGTCCCCTCAAAATAAATCAACACAGCCATTAATGTCTAAACCACTGGCAACAAATGTGAGTACACCCGTAAGTGAAAATGTCCAACTTGTGCTCAAAGTGTCAATATTCTGTGGCCACCATTATTTTCCGGCACTGCCTTAATCCTCTTGGGCATGGAGTTCACCAGAGCTTCACAAGTTGCCACTGGAGTCCTCTTCCACTCCTCCATCACGACATCATGGAGCTGGTGAATGTTAGAAACCTTACACTCCTCCACCTTCCATTTGAGGGTGCCCCACAGATGCTCAATAGGGTATAGATCTGGAGACATGCTTGGCCAGTCCATCACCTTTACCCTCAGCTTCTTTAGCAAGGCAGTGGTCATCTTGGAGGTATGTTTGGGGTCTTTATCATGTCTGAATACTGCTCTGCAGCCCAGTCTCTGAAGGGAGGGGATCATGCTCTGCTTCAGTATGTCACAGTACATGTTGGCATTCATGGTTCTCTCAATGAACTGTAGCTCCCCAGTGCCAACAGCACTCATGCAGTCCCAGACTATGACACTCCCACCACCATGCTTGACTGTAGGCAAGACACACTTTTCTTTGTACTTCTCATCTGGTTGTCACGACACACGCTTGACACCATCTGAAACAAATATTTTTATCTTGGTCTCATCAGACCACAGGACATTGTTCCAGTAATGTCCTTAGTCTGCTTGTCTTCAGAAAACTGTTTGCAGGCTTTCTTGTGCATCATCTTTAGAAAAGGCTTCCTTCTGGCTTCCTTCTGGGATGACAGCCATGCAGACCAATTTGATGCAGTGTGTGGCATATGGTCTGAGCACTGACAGGCTGACCCCCAAAGACGACCTCTGGATAGGATGCTGAGTACGTGCACTGAACTTCTTTGGTCGACCATGGCGAGGCCTGTTCTGAGTGGAACCTGTCCTGTTAAACCGCTGTATGGTCTTGATCACAGTGCTGCAGCTCATTTTTAGGGTCTTGGAAATCTTATAACCTAGGCCATCTTTATGTAGAGCAACACTTATTTTTTCAGATCCTCAGAGAGTTCTTGTCATGAGGTGCCATGTTGAACTTCCAGTGACCAGTATAAAAGAGTGAGAGCGATAACACCAAATTTAACACACCTGCTCCCCCTTTACACCTTAGACCTTGTAACACTAACGAGTCACATGACACTGGGGAGGGGAAATGGCTAATTGGAACCAATTTGGACATTTTCAGGGGTGTACTCACTTTTGTTGCCAGCGCTTTAGACATTAATGGCTGTGTGTTGAGTCTGATGTGTGCTAGTTAGAGATGTCAATGGAAACATCAAACATGAACAATGCTTAACATGTTTGCTACATTTGCCAAAGACACACAGTTCTCACATTTTTTTCTAGATTAAAACTTTTAATATAGCTTTTATAATGGTGCTTAGAGAAAGAGCTGGGTTTGCAAACAAGTCCTAGACAAAAAGATCCACAACATAAGTACACCAAACTATATAATACTGACTTATTAGTACCCAGTTCCAGACAAAATATGATTTTTATTTTGTTATTTTTGTTGTGGCCTCTTTTACATTTTTATTGCTATATGTCTCCCTGTTTGGGAGGTGTCGCTTCACTTCCTGTCCTGGTAACTACATAGAAAGTGAGGATATGTCCCCAAATGAGATGCAGACACCAATTGAAAAAAAAAAAAAAAAAACAGAGGTTCTTGACATTTCTCACTTTACTTTAAAAAATATTGTTACTGTTTGTGCTCTCACTGGAAATTATTCTTGCTTCCTGTCCACACAGAAAATGAGGGAAATTTCTCCTTTAACTATAGAACAGCAATGAAAAAGGTGAGAGAGGTCTTAATACTTCCCTACCCTGTAAAAAAACCTAATCCCATGAGAAACAAGTATTGTGATTCAGACAATCATGTCTATCTACATACAGTAGTCATGTTTGTTTTCTTATGCCGCGTACATTACATCAGTTTTCTCGTCTGGAAAACTGTCATGTTTTCTCTTGGATTAGAAAACCGCTGAGAATAACAACGGGAAAATTTTAAACATGTTCTAAATTTTCTCGTCGCGAATCACTGCGTTTTTTTTTCTCTGAAGTTTTCCCATAGGGAAACACTGCTAGGGAGCCTACACACGGCCGGTTTTCTCGACCAAGAGAAAACCTGTCGGGAAAACTGGCCGTGTGTACACAGCAGGGCCGGAGTGTGAATCATTTTCAGCCCTGGAGTTTCATGCCTTAGACCAGCTCACTTTAGTTCACGACTATTAAAATAATGTAATTGAAACCTCAAAATATAAGTTTGCAATGGCGCACTGTTCTCTACAGCCTGTTATTAATCAAATGATTGCAGGCCGCAGCAGGAGGGGGCTTTTGGCAAAGGCATCAGGCATGTTGTTACTGTAAAAGTGAGTCTCTGTACTGTGTCTGTGCTTAGGCCCTCAGGGCAGGCATGCTGCGTGACGTGTGTACTTGCTGGAGAGGAGAGTGAGTGGCTGGCCTGGTCGGGCAATGCATTAACACGTGGTGGCAGCATGGCGGTGGCGTGAGTCTGAGTCTCCTCTCCCCAACTGGTGGCGGTGCCGAGGAAAGTCCTACTACTCCCATATGTATTGTCACTCCCTCACAGGCTCACGGGTAATCATTATCATTACCAACATTGCTTATTTCTTGGGAACAATGTCATTTTAGATAACAAAAATCATTAATGGCAGCTACTCTTTACTCTCTACCCAGTAAATGGAATACTGAGATTTTCAGGGCCTGACAAGTTCTAGACCCAACAGACAACACAAGATGTTGCGCAGTAGATCTAAACACTGCTTGTCTTCCCTCTCCAGCCTCAGCACTAGCATCATGATTAATTTATCAGGCCCTTATCATAAGGGAAAGGTATTTTGAATCTGCGCTACGGAATAGGGTTTTAGAAAATATATGCTGCAAGAAATAGATGCTGGAAGTATAATATGATATACAACAGTGGCTGTCCCTACATATGTACCCCACCTAGGTGGAGTGTAAAATGGATAGAAGATGGTAGTAGGTGGTGGCGCCTACTGGTGGAGGTGATGGCTAAAGTATGAAAATGTGTATCCAAAAAATTATATACATATATATATATATATATATATATATATATATATATATATATATTTATGTGAAAAGCAATGGAGCAACTTTTTATTGATTTTAAAAAAATCACAGGGACGCCAGGATTTCGCCCCCCCCCCCAATGTTGCGCCCGGTGCGACGCACCGGCCCGCAACCCGGACCAGCCCACCGGGAAGTATCCCGATTCTCCCGATTGGCCAATCCGGGCCTGGTACACAGGGAAAAGGGACCAAGCCGTTCCTCGGTTTTCCGGTTGGGTTTCTCGGCTGTGTTTTCACCGCCGAGAAACCCGATCGTGTGTATGCGGCATTAGTTGAGGAAAGTAAAACAAATAGCACTGGACCCGTACGGTTATCTTATTGGTATTGCTATCTTAAAGTATTGATGTTGATATAAATAATCTTGTTTCCAGGCTTCTATACCCCAGAGGATCTTCACAGTCTCCTTGGCTTGTAGTGTAATGTAACAAAAATGGAAATTGAAGCGCCACACCACTGCTAAGAGGTCCAGATACAACTTAATTACGATAAAAGTCAGGGGGACAATCCAAAAGTAGCCAAGGCATTTCAGGGGGTCTAAAAAACACCCCCTTCATTAACAATGTGAATATACTAGAAGTAAACTGAATCTTAAATATTTTTTCTTTCAGTGGGATTACAAGCACAGGCTTTGTCAGCGGCTGCTTATATGAGCTTTAATACATTTTTCTAATTAGTACAAATTCTGTATTCATTGTCATTTCATCATCTCATTATATGATACAGAATTATCCTTTTTAATGCATAATAGTATTCTCCTTGCTTTGTTACTGTAGCTGTGGCTTGCACAGCTCCCGGAGGGACTGTCCCTGAATTGGAGCAATGTCCCCCATTCCTTCTCATTTGTCCCTCATTTTGGTTTGATCAATATAGATGTATATAAAATGCACTTTTTATCTATCAAAAAGTGTTTTCCAGTGCTAAAACTTTCACCTGATTTCTAAATTGCTGCGTTTGTAAATTCCAAAAGCCAATGTAAAGGAATAGTAGTGGTAAAAAAGCACTTGTGGGTTTAATTAATCTTGTTTTTTGTACAACTCTCCTTTAAGGGGGTGGTGCAAGGGGTGTATCCTATTCCTGCATACTTTTGCTGATAGGCGTCCCTCATTCCTATCTCAAAAAGTTGGGAGGTATGGGCTTGGCATTGTATGATATTGCAAAATCTGTGGTCTACAAGGACCCTCAAATAACTTTTCTTTCTCCTTCGTTTCCAAATGTATCCCCTGATAATTTTAGCCCCTAGATGCATAACTTTACATTTTTCAATATTGAACTTTATCTGCCAAAAAGCTGCAACACCTCCTATATTATTAAGATCGTTTTTTTGAGACTAAGCTAAGTTTTAGGATTTTGTAAGAGAAGGTAACATTTGATGGTCAGCCCAGTGGTCCAGATAACATTAGGGGTTAGGGTGTGTAAGCGGATATTTTTTTTGTTTTTTTGTTTTTATGGTGAATGCATTGTAGAGACAAAATAATAAAGTGATTCAGCGCTGGAAAATAAATAAAACTAAACTAAATTGCAAGCCAGCACTGCAGATATAATCCAAAAAATATCTCAAAGTGAATAAATAAATAATTAGTGCAGCGCAAGTACATAAATCTAAAAATGCAAATTATAACACAATTAATCAAAATTAATACATAAAGTCCATAAAGTGCAAAGTGATAAAGGTGCTCCAAAAAATACAGTGGTGATATATAGTGCAGAAATCTTCATCAGATCTGTGACCCATAGGACAGGATAATCCTCCACCAAGGCTAATGGATGGCCTCTCACCTCAGCGATTCGACCTGTGGCTAGGTCAAAAAGCAAATATCATATCCTCCACACAGTAAATGGCAAGCAGCTTTCCTGGGCTCAACTCCAAAAACGTCCACCAGATGGAACCAGCAAGCAATATGCAAATTAACACTCTCCCATAGATCATTCAATGGACCGAGAAAAAGTAAAAGACACACTCTAAGTGCTCTCTGCTTAAAAAGGTTTAATAATCAAAACAAAAGTTAAAAACCACTCACATTATCATGCACTCTAAACCGAGTGCAGAGATGACAGCTTGTACCGCAGCTCAAAGGCCCGGATCGATGCATACAGAGTGTGAAGGTCTCTGTGAGGCAAACGCGGGTGACGTCGTCGTAGCTCCTCCCCCTCGTACGCGTTACGTCCCAATGTGGGCGGGACTTCATCAGCGTGGGGCGGGGATCAACGCAGACGTCCCGCAGCACTATATATACAATACAGTTGCCATAGCAGCACCAAAGGAGCCAATTAACTAGCGCCATCTTGTGATTGCAAAGCAACACGCCAGGCAAAGGGTATAGTAAAATTAAACAATATAGTTAAAAATGATAGCCTATGAATAGCGCCATCTTGTGTTCAAACACCAGACTGAGGATACTTAAATCCTAAGGGACAATATTCAATCGGGCAATCAGGTTAAGACCAACCAAATTTAAAAAATATATACAAAAATACAGACGTCATCCGCATCTACCTCACCTAAGACCAAAAATTACATCACATAGTCACAATATATAACTGCATCAACATTTATGATATAAAAGCAGTTACAGCTAAAAAAGCATTTAAATATAAAATTTAATAAAAATTGAAGAATATGTAATAAAAAAATTTATAATAGCACCCAAATAAAATTTGGATAACCATAATATAACACAATCCCCAACATACTTCTCAACGATTAGATATAAAGCAGTTGAGATCGAACTCAACGTTCAATCCCAACGGCACAGAAACCTTCATCTCGTATATCCAGAACGATTCTCGTTTACTCAATTGCCGAATATAATGACCTCCTCTCCAATGTCTGGTGACTTTCTCTATACCCCAGAATTTGAGGCATTTGGGGTCCCTCTGATGATGGTCTCTAAAGTGTTTGGATACGCTGTGGGTCTTAATGCCACGCTTAATGTTGCTCACATGCTCACCCACTCTCACGTGCAATTCACGTGAGGTGCGCCCTATGTACTGTAACCCGCAGTCGCACTCGAGCATATAAACTACGCCCTCTGTTGCGCAGGTGATCAACTGCTTTATCGGATACTCTACATGGGTTACATTGGAAACAAAAGATTTGCGTTTTTTAATGTTCCGTTTTGCATGTTTGCATGTGGCACACCTACCACAGGCATAGAACCCTGACAGGAAATTAAAAAGCCTAGGACGAGGAATGACAGGTGGATCAGTAACTCCAGGTGCCAATCGATCTCTAAGTGAAGGTGCCTTTTTATAAATGAATTGTGGGCGCTCTGGAAGAACAGGACCAAGAATTACATCTCCCTTTAGTATCGGCCAATATTTGGCAACAATTTTTTCGAATGTTTTATGTTGAACATTAAAATCCAATAGCATCTTGAAACTAGTTTTTCCTACATCATCTTTGGGAGGATTGTCCTGTATCATCAGATTTCTATCTGTTGTCCTAACTTTTTTTATTTCTTGCTCTATCAAGGGCTTAGAATATCCTTTTGCAACAAATCTAGTGGCCAGCTCACGGGACTGCACAAGGAAATCAGATTCCCTGGTGCAGTTTCTCCGCAGTCTCACAAATTGGCCACGGGGTATGTTGCACAACCACAATCTGTGGTGACAACTATTTAGTGGAATATATCCATTCCTGTCCACCGACTTGAAGTGGTTCTTAGTCACCAATCTAGATTCAGACTTGGATATCTCCAAGTCAAGAAAGGTCACCTGTTCCGTAGAAACGGTCCAGGTCAGGACTATACCCAATTGATTAGCATTCAACCTTGTCATGAAGGCATTTAAAGATGGCATATCGCCTTCCCAGATAAGCACCAAATCATCTATATACCTTCGATAGCAACAGAGCTGGGGCGGCATGTCATGGAAGATCGCATCTTGCTCCCAGTGGGCCATAAAAATATTGGCCACACTGGGAGCAAAACGAGCCCCCATTGCTACTCCACAGCGCTGAAGAAAAAACTGTTTATCAAACCAAAAATAGTTTTTAAGTAAACAAAATTCCAAACTATCCAAAAGGAAACGTACATGCTCAGGGTCCAGATTAGTGGACTCCAGAGCCCATGCAACCGATGTAAGGGCTGCATCGTGCCCTATAATGGTGTACAAAGACCCCACATCGGCTGTCACCAGTATCGTTCCAGATGTACATGTGATGGAACTCAAAATTTGGATAATTTGCTTAGTATCTCGTAGATACGCAGGCAACTTACAGACTAACGGCTGCAAAAACACATCCAAATATTGCCCTAATCGAGAACTGACTGAATCGATACCATTCACGATCGGGCGGCCTGGGGGCCGTTCTGCGTTTTTATGCAGTTTCGGCAAGAAGTAAATAATCGGGGTCCGACAATAGTAAGGATCTAAGTATGCAGCTTCCTTCTTATTAAGGATCCCAGATCCCTTACCTCTTTCAATCAAAACATGGAGATCATTTTTAAAATTCATCATTGGGTCGCCTCGCAGCAGAAGATAGGTATCTTGGTCCCCAAGCAACCTACTAATTTCCTCAAAATAATAGGTCTTGCTGAGGAACTGGGTCCTTGATATTGAAAACCACCATAGTAGGGAAACCAGGCATTAGAAGATTTACTTTAAAATACAGGTACAGAATGCATCATTACAAAAAAAAATTCTTCTTTTCACCAATATTTTATTGGTGCAGAAAAAAGTTTAGTTGGCTGAGAATTGGAGTGCTATGCTGTACCAGCTGTCCCCAAATAGATACACTCTTCACAGCTTGTAGTCTTTCTTCCAGCCTGGCCAAGACTATAATGAAAGATGTTACGTATGTTCCATTGTGAAGGCAGTGTGCAAAATTCACGTAGTGTTTGTTTCCCTGCAAGCAGGAACATCGGGCTAACAGCTCTGCAACAATATGTTTTTTTCTGCACCTGCGTATGAAAACAAGCAGAAGGAGGAATGCCTGCTAACATTAACATATTTTTTTTAATCAACATTCAGATATTTCTGTCACTTTGGATGTTAAAATTCTCATTAGCACAAATTCATATGTTTCATATGTCCCTCTACATCAGGATCCCCCATGTCTCAGGGTCCTCAACAGAGTCCCTCTTACATCAAAATCAACTTTAGAACCCCCCACATCAGGGTCCCACTTCAGCGCACCCCCTTAAATCAGGGTTTCCATAAGATTCCGCCTTACATCAGAGTCACCATTGGGAATGCCTTTACATTAGATTCTTCCTTTACATCAGGGTCCCGATCAGAGTCCCCTTTACATAATGGTTACCCATTACATCAGCGTCCCCCTTACATCAGAGTTTTCCCCTGTTCCACTTGGTGCCTTTGCCAAGATACAGCTTCCTCCACTCTGGAACCAGGAACTAGATATTAAATGAGAATTGCACCCAAGAACTAGACGACACAGGCTTAGGTGCAATTCTCAGCAATAATACCTGTTTTTCAGATTGTTGGACCATTGTATGAGTTTTGTCTTATAAAGCCAAACACCTAGACAAAGACAGCATGTGTAATGTACTTTATGTGCTGGACGGTCTGGGGTGGGCTCCTTGACTATCAGAGATTAGGGATGAGCCGCACACCCCCCCGTTCGGTTCGCACCAGAACCTTCGAACGGACTGAACGTTCGCGCAAACATTTAGAACCCCATTGACGTCTATGGGACTCGAACGTTCGAATTCAAAAGTGCTAATTTTAAAGCCTAATATGCAAGTTATTGTCGTAAAACGTCTTTGAGAACCCGGGTCTTGCCCCAGGGGACATGTATCAATGGAAAAAAAGTTTTAAAAACTGTAGTTTTTTCCAGGACTCCTGAAAAAACGATTGTTTTTAAAACTTTTTTTCCATTAATACATGTTCCCTCGGGCAAGACCCGGGTTCTCAAAGAAGTTTTTACAGGCATACTATAGACACCCAGCAGGTACAATATTTAACCACTAGAGTACCGGGCCATCGTCAAATGACGGCTCCACGGTTACTCTGAAAATTCAACAGGACGTCATTTGACATCCTGTATTCTTGCGGCCACTGGGGGGCGCGCGAGCGCGCCGGCGGCAGCGCGCGCGCGCCCGGCGCGTCCCCGAGATGCCGATGCGCGTGCCTGGCGGTCGCGATGTCCGCCAGGCACTCGGGATCGGCGGCTACAGGGACAAGACGTGGAGCTCTGTGTGTAAACACAGAGCTCCACGTCCTGTCAGGGGAGAGAGGAGACGGATCTGTGTCCCTTGTACATAGGGACACAGCATCGGTCACCTCCCCCAGTCACCCCCCTTCCCCCACAGTTAGAACACAATTTAGGTATACATATTAACCCCTCCCTCACCCCCTAGTGTTAACCCCTTGAATGCCAGTCACATTTATACAGTAATTAGTGCATATTTATCGCATTAATCGCTGTATAAATGTGAATGGCGCCAAAAACGTGTCAAAAGTGTCCGATGTGTTCGCCGCAATGTCACGGTGACAGTAAAAAAAATCGCAAATCGCCGCCAATACTAGTAAAAAAATTAATAAAATAAAAATGCCATAAATCTATCAGCTATTTTGTAAACGCTATAACTTTTGCGCAAACCAATCAATATATGATCATTGCGATTTTTTTTACCAAAAATATGTAGAAGAATACATATCGGCCTAAACTGAGGAAAAAAAACGTTTTTTTTTAAAAAAAATGTGATATTTATTAAATAAAAAAGTAAAAAATAGTGTTTTTTTTTAAAATTGTCACTCTTCTTTTGTTTATAGCGCAAAAAATAAAAACCGCAGAGGTGATCAAATACCACCAAAAGAAAGCTCTATTTGTGGGAACAAAATGATAAAAAAATTGTTTGGGTACAGTGTAGCACGACCGCGCAATTGTCATTCAAAGTGCGACAGTGCTGAAAGCTGAAAATTGGCTTGGGCAGGAAGGGGCGTAAGTGCCCAGTATGGAAGTGGTTAAAGGAATTTTTCATTATTTATTTTTTTTTATTTAAGCATCATTAAAATCACTGCAGAACAGTAATTTTAATGATGCTTAAATAAATTTAAAAAAATGAAAAATTCCTTTAATATTGTACCTGCTGGGTGTCTATAGTATGCCTGTGATAACGTCTTTAAATAGCACAATCACCTGCCTGCCAGTAAATTAGGAAGAACTGATCTAGCTAAACTATACAGTGTATAAATATATGTACAACACCTGGGATGTATATATATCCTTTACACACTGTAACATTAACTGACTAGCCTGCCTGCCTGCTCTATCTACCTATCTATCTATTATGGCTCTCCGTTTTTTGCGCGCTGTGATTGGCCAAGCATGCGGGTCATAGTGCATGCTTGGCCAATCATCAGCCAGCGATGCCGCAGTGAATTATGGTCTGTGAAACGTTCAAATATACGATGTTCGAGTCGAACATGAGTTCGACTCGAATACGAAGCTCTCCCCTATTAGAGATGGGTTGAACACCCCCTGGTTTGGTTTGTGCCAGAACTTTCAAATATCGCAAACGTTCAAACCCAAACCGCAAACTCTATTAAAGTCTATGGAACCCTAACTTATCATGGGTCCCAATTTTGAAGGCTTCTATGCAAGTTATGGGCCATAAAAAGGGTATGGGGGCCTGGGGACTGCCCTGGGGACAAGTATAAATGCAAATATTTTGTTTAAAGAGCAGTGCTTTTAATGATGCTTAAACTGAAACAATAAAAATGAACAATTCCTTTAAATATAGTACCTGGGGGGTCCGCTCACTCTGACTGTAAAATGGAGCATCTGTACCATGTATAGAACCTGCTACAGCAAAACTGACATTTAAAATAGCTTTCTTTATTTGGAAAAGCTGGAATTTAGACGCTGGACATGTGGGTGGCAATTTTTTTATGCAGCAGTTGGGGCAGAGATAATTGCTTTCTATACTCTACAGCTGGTGGTGTGCTGCTGGCAGACATGTTGCAAAGACCTGTGACACCCTTTTCTATACCACCATCTCTGTCATTGGAGGCTGCTGAAAGGTCATGAGATATAGCAGGGGTAGACATGAAAGATGAGGAGTGAGGAGGAGAAAAATTGTGTCCCTTGGGTGTGGCTTTCAGGTGCTCTTGCAAACAGGCCGAGTGGTGGCAGGTTAAATGCCTTGTCAAGCATGTGGTACCCAAATGTCTTAATCTGCTTGTGGCAGAAATTTCAAATTGCAGTATTAGCTGCACATGTGCTAAAACAGGCTCACACAGCTGGGATGTGGGAAGTGGGTCGGGAGTTAACAGCTCCACAATTTGATGGAATAGGGTGGCTGCTATCTACTCTTCCATGATGGCTGCCTCTGGAGGACATCTTGCCTTGTTTATCACCCCCACTTTCCTCCTCTGCTCTATCCAGCACCAAAGTCGTGTCAGTGACTTCATCATCACCCCCTTCACCCTCATCATCACTGTAGGGTGGAGGGGGCGAATCCAGCTACTTATTTTTCCATTACATTTTCTGACCTACAGATTCTGCCAAAGTTCCAGTTATCAGATTATATATCGGTCTTCTGTAAACTACAACCCACTCTCATTCACTATGTAGTAAAGATAATGAAATATTTAACGTGTTTGTAGTCTAAATCAGTAGGATAACAACACTGCTCCTCCATATAAAAAGAGAACATTAATGCAGCCACCATATCTCAGGGCTATTAATCTGCAATATCACATTTTTATTTTGGCTTTGGATACACTTTACGTCCCTTAACCGCTTAAGGACCCCTTCACGCCGATATACGTCGGCAGAAGGGCACGGCTGGGCACAGGCAGGTACCTGTACGTCGCCTTTAAGAGCCCAGCTGTGGTCCTGTGCTCCGTGACCGCGTCCGCGGGACCCGCGGACCCGATCGCCACCGGTGTCCCCTCGATCGGGTCACAGAGCTGAAGAATGGGGAGATGTAAGTGTAAACAAACCTTTCCCCGTTCTTCATAGTGTGACTGCCACTGATCATCTGTTCCATGTCATAGGTATCGATGATCAGTGACATCACACGCGAAGCTACGCCTCCACACAGTAGTAAACACTCCCTAGGAAAAACTTAACCCCTTCAGCGTCCACTACAGGTTAACTCCTTCACTGCCAGTGTCATTTTCACAGTAATCAGTGCATTTTTATAGCAATTTTCACTGTGAAAATGACAATGGTCCCAAAAATGTGTCAAAAGTGTCTGATGTGTACGCCATAATGTCGCAGTCACGATATAAATCACTGATCGCTGCCGTTAGTAGTAAAAAAAAAAAGATTATTAATAAAAATGCCATAAAACTATCCCCTATTTTGTTAACGCTCTAACTTTTACCAAAAATATGTAGAAGAATACGCATCGGCCTAAATTGAGGAAAAACATTTTTTTTATATCTTTTTTTGGGGTATTTATTATAGCAAAAAGTAAAAAATATAGATTTTTTTTCAAAATTGACTTAAGTGACTTAAGTGGTTAATAATATTTTTCTATCTTGTGATGCAAGAGCTAATTGGGTTAGAACTGAGCATTGGAAGACACTGATTTACAAATAGGTATATATGTATCTGATGTAGTTAGGACTGTTGAATGGAGTTTTCCTTTATCCCTGATGAAGGCCACTGATGTATGCTGTGCAGAAGGTGCACCGCTGGTCAGAGCGCTTGCTACTGATGAATAACACTATCAGACTATTCAAGGATGTTTTTATTACGTTCCATTTAGAGAAGGTAGTGGAGTAACACCCTTTGCCAGTGTAAGCTGATTTATGTTGTTGATTGTGAGCAAGCTATCTTGCAACTGTTTGTTTTGCTGCCCAATTACTTCCAATGGATAAGATACACCAGATTGCATTTAGACAAATCTAACAGCACTTTGATTTTTTTAGGCTCCTTTATTTTTTGTTTTCATGCAGCTCTCATTTAAAAATGCCTGGCAAAATTAAGATCCTTGTTCAAACACTTCCTGCCTGTAATGCTGCCTCCCAGTTATACCTGGAGAGTGCAAAATCAGGCTCACTTCTACATAGAAACCAATGTGCTTCCAGGTTTTATTACCAGGCTTAACCACTTCAGACCCAGAAGAATTGACCCCCTTCCTGACCAGAGCACTTTTTGCGATTCGGCAATGTGTTGCTTTAACTGACAATTGCGCGGTCGTGCGACGTTGCACCCAAACAAAATTGACGTTGTTTTTTTCCCACAAATAGAGCTTTCTTTTGTTGGTATTTGATCACCTCTGCGTTTTTTCTTTTTTGCGTTAGAAAGCAAAAAAAATGCAAAGTTTTTTTTAAAAAAAGCAATATTTTTTACTTTTTGCTATAAATAATATCCCCCAAAAATATATAAAGAAACATTTTTTTTTCCTCAGTTTAGGCCGATACGTATTCTTCTACATATTTTTGGTAAAAAAATATCGCAATAAGCGTATACAGTATTGATTGGTTTGCAAAAAAGTTATAGCATCTGCAAAATAGGGGATAGTTTTACGGCATTTTTATTATAATTTTTTTTCTTAGTAATGGCGGCGATCTGCAATTTTAATCGTAACTGCGACATTATGGCGAACACATCAACATCAATCATCAACCATGTGAGTTTCTAAATGTTGTACCTTCATTAAATGTAACCATATTGCTACACTTCTATTTTATATTCAGTTGTGACATGACGCTACTCTTATATCAAGACATTGCTTGTATATCAAGTCCAAATTTTGGGGGAAATTTTGCTTGTCTTGCAAAACGCTCTCAAACCAAGTTACTTTCAAACCAAGGTTTTACTGTATAATTTAACCTAGCTCTTTTTGGGCAGAGTATCTTATTTAAAGGGGTTGTAAACAAAAAAAAATTTTTTTTTAAATAACAAACATGTAGGGCCAGATCCACAGACAGAGTACGCCGGCGTATCTACTGATACGCCGGCGTACTTTCAAATTACCCGCGTCGTATCTTTAGTTTTAATCCTCAAACCAAGATACGACGCCATCTGGGTTAGATCCGACAGGTGTACGTCCTCGTACGCCTTCGGATCTAAGATGCAATACTTCGGGACGCGCTTCATTTAAATAAAACACGCCCCCTAATCGCCGATTTGAATTCCGCCGCCAGAAATACACTACGCCGCCGTAACTTACGGCGCAAAATCTTTGAGGATTCGAAAGAACGCCAGGTAAGGTACGGCGGCGTAGCGTATCTCTGATACGCTGCGCCGATCTATTCCTATGTGGATCTGGCCCGTTATACTTACCTCCACTGTGCAGCTCATTTTGCACAGAGTTGCCCGAACCACGTCTTCTGGGGTCCCTCGGCGGCTGTCTCTGGTCCTCGCCGCAAGAACTCCACACATTCATGCAAGCTCCCTCGCATTGTGTGGAGTCGCGCCGCGTCATTTGATGTGATTGACAACAGCACTAGCCAATGGCTGCGCTGCTTTCAATCCATCCGCTCTAGCCAATCAACGGCCAGGCTGAGCGGCGAAGTGGATCTTAATGCACTTTAATGAATAGAATGCATTAGGGTGAAAAAACGTTTACCTTTACAACACCTTTAAACCTGTTATTATTTTCATACATTAAAAAGGATATACTTTCAAGTACAATTATCTCTTTTTAAGTTGCGAACTGCTTCACTTTCAAGTTTAGAATTTCTGTGTTACTACTCTGATGGTCTCATCGTAATATTTTTTTACATCAAAGACAAATAGAACAGAAGACTCGGTTCCTTAGGAAAATGACATTCCTCTTTGAAATGTTAAGATTTGATGAAGGATTCCAATGTAGTAGCTGATGTTATTCAATTATGTTTAACAATTTTCAGACATTTCTGATTTCAAGCACTTACCTGCAATGTCCTTTTCATGTACTGGAGTTTGTTCTTCAGAGTGAAATCATTAAAATGATCTGCAATACATTCCTCACTTCCACCGCATCACTTATGGACACCGTGAGGCACTGAGAGCTGAAGTAGATATTCTTTGTTATACATGAAGATTTTAATTGAATAGTTGCATACTAGTTTTTATTTTTTTTAGTATAAAAGTTGATAGAAAGTTGATTGCAAAACAGAGTATATAACAACAGAAAATAGAAATAGGAAAACTGGACCTCTTTGACTTAAAATTAACGTTTTAGGCTAGAATATTTCCTAAAACCACCAAAACCTTATATATTTTTTGAAAGCAGAGACCCTAAAATGATGAGCATTGCAGATAATTGTGTTAGCTGTTATTAACCACTTCAATACCATGCACTTACACCCTCCTGCCCAAACCAATTTTTAGCTTTCAGCGCTGTCGCTGTTTAAATGACAATTGTGTGGTCATGCTACACTGTACCCAAACATAATTTTTATAATTTTGTTCCCACAAATAGAGCTTTTTTTTGGTGGTATTTGTTCACTTCTGTGTTTTTTTTATTATTTTTTACTAAACAAATAAAAAAAAGACCGAAAATGTTGAAAAAACTTTTTTTTCTTTTGTTTCTGTTATACAATTTTGTAAATAAGTATGCTTTCTCCTTCACTGATGGCCACTGATCAGGTGGCACTGATGGGCACTGATAAGGCAGCACCAATGAGAAGGCATCGGTGTCACTAACGATGGGCACTGATTGGCACTGGTAGGCACTGATAGGTGGCACTGATATGCAGCACTGATGGGCATTAATAGTCGGCACTGATGGGCACTCATGGGTGGCACTAGTGGGCACTGATAGGCGACACTGATGGGCACTAAAAGGCTGCACTGATGGGTACTTAGGCGTGGCACTGATAGGCGGCACTGATGGGCACTGATACGTGGCACTGATGGACACTGATATGCGGCACTGATAGATGGCACTTATAGGCATCACCGATGGCTAGCGAACACCCCCCATTCGGTTCGCACCAGAACCTTCGAATGGACCGAACGTTCGCGCAAACATTTGGAACCCCATTGACGTCTATGGGACTAGAACGTTCGAATTCAAAAGTGCTCATTTTAAAGCCTAATATGCAAGTTATTGACGTAAAACATCTTTGAGAACCCGGGTCTTGCCCCAGTATCAATGGAAAAAAAAGTTTTAAAATGGTCGATTTTTCTGGAGCAGTGATTTTAATGATGCTTAAAGTGAAAAAAAAAAGAAAAATTCCTTTAAATATCGTACCTGCTGGGTGTCTATAGTATGCCTGTGAGGTGGCACGTGTTTAGAACTGACCCTGCACAAAATGAGATTACTATAAGAAAAAAGTAATTTAAAACTGCTTGCGGCTTTAATGTAATGTCTGGTCCCTGCAATATGGATGCAAATCATAGGTGCACACTGCAGAGGACACAGGCAGTACACACACCACGTAGCTTTAGGTGCACACTGCAGAGGACACAGGCAGTACACACACCACGTAGCTTTAGGTGCACACTGCAGAGGACACAGGCAGTACACACCACGTTGCTTTAGGTGCACACTGCAGAGGACACAGGCAGTACACACCACGTAGCTTTAGGTGCACACTGCAGAGGACACAGGCAGTACACACACCACGTAGCTTTAGGTGCACACTGCAGAGGACACAGGCAGTACACCACGTGAGAATACTGCAGCTAGCACAATCACCTGCCTGCCAGTAAATTAGGAAGAGCGGATCTAGCTAAACTATACAGTGTATAAATATATATACAACACCTGGGATACATATATATCCTCTACACACTGTAACTTTAACTAGCCTGCCTGCTCTATATACCTACAAAAAAATTACACTCTCTTTCTCTCTGTCTTCTCTCTCTTAACCTCCGCAACACACTACACAAAGCCGACCTGCAGGCGGCCTTTTATAGTGTGGGGTGTGTACTAAACCCCCTGAGTCATAATTGGCCAAAGCCACCCTGGCTTTGGCCAATTATGGCTCTCCGTTTTTTGCAAGCTGTGATTGGCCAAGCATGCGGGTCATAGTGCATGCTTGGCCAATCATCAGCCAGCAATGCACTGCGATGCCGCAGTGAATTATGGGCCGTGACACACCACTCTAATTTGGCGCAAACGGCCCGTAACGCTCGTATTTCGACGAACGGTTGAACATACGATGTTCGAGTAGAACGTGAGTTCGACTCGAACACGAAGCTCATCCCTACTGATGGCACTGGCAGGCATTGGGGATGGGCACTGATTGGCAGCTGCCTGAACACTGATTAGCATTTTCCTGGTGGTCTAGGGTGGCATACCTGGTGGTTAAGTGTGAAGGCCATCCCTGGTGGTCCTGGCAGCATCCTGGTGGTCCTGGGCTGGCATCCGAGGGGGGGCTGCGCTGATAAACAATCAACACAGACCCCCCTGTCAGGAGAGCAGCCGATCGGCTCTCCTCTACTCGTGTCTGTCAGACACAAATGAGGGAAAAGCCAATCAACGGCTCTTCCTGATTACATTGTGATCAGCCGTAATTGGACGCGGCTGATGATGTGGTAAAAGGCTTCCGTCAGAGGCTCTTTACCAAGATTGGTGTAGAGTGACACACCGCACCACCGATTGCCATGATGCGCGCCCCCACGCAATGGCTTTTATTCTGCTGGACGTCATATGGTGGCCAGTCGGGATAACTGAACCACCGCCCGGCCATCATTCTGCTATAAGCTGGTCGGGAAGTGGTTAAATATATATTTTCATTAAAAATACATTATATGTGCACACAAACACTAGTTAATAACCATTTTTCCAATAAAAAGTTTTTATTGAGCATATGAATTGTCATAACAAAATAGGTGACAAAGTCAATACAGTCTTACAGAGCATCATACATTACAGTCAATTTGGTCTGTGCTTAATTCAGGTACATCCGAGAAATCTTTTTCTGTTTGTGTGCACAGCCCTTATTACCACTTTAACTGTTACAACCTTTAATGAGACCAGTAAATTGGATTAATTAACAGTAATAACCCCTTGGCTCCGGCCAGTCACAGAGCCAGAGTCCGCGGCCCCAGAAGAAAGATGGATGTGACATGCAGTGGGGATGACGCGGGCTACGTTTGCAGGTAAGTGTCACACAGGGCCAGATTCACAACCAAGATACGATGGCGTATCTCCAGATACGCCGTCGTATGTCTGAGTTGCGCCGTCGTATCTATGCGCCTGATTCTTAGAATCAGTTACGCATAGATTTCCCTTAGATCCGACAGGCCTAACTGTGTTACACCGTCGTATCGTAAATGCATATTTACGCTGGCCGCTAGGTGGCGCTTCCGTCGAATTCCACGTCGAGTGTGCAAATTAGTTAGATACGCAAATTCACGAACGTACGCCCGGCCGACGCAGTACATTTACGCCGTTTACGTTAGGCTTTTCCCGGCGTATAGTTACCCCTGCTATATGGTGGCGTAAGTGCGGCGTACCAATGTTAAGTATGGCCATCGTTCCCACGACGAAATTAAAAAAATTTACGTCGTTTGCGTAACTTGTCCGTGAATGGGGCTGGACGCAATTTACGTTCACGTCAAAACCAATACGTCCTTGCGGCGTATTGGGAGCAATGCACATTGGAAGATTTCCACGGACGGCGCATGCGCCGTTCGTGAAAAACGTCAATCACGTCGGGTCACACAACATTTACATAAAACACACCCCCCTGATCCAAATTTGAATTAGGCGTGCTTACGCCGGCCATTTTACGCTACGCCACCGCAACTTACGGAGCAAGTGCTTTGAGAATACAGCACTTGCCCGTCTAAGTTGTGGAGGCGTAACGTAAATCGGATATGTTACGCTGCCGCAAAGATACGCGGATGTACCAGAATCTAGCCCATAATGTCTTTACTTTGCAGGGAAGGGCAAAAAGTTAAAAAAAATGACAAGAGGCTTTATGCATTTTTTCAGTTATATTTATTGTTTTACCCTTTTTTCAATTATTTTCTTTACTATGCCCCTATGGCACTTCTAACTTTTTTTTAAACAATATTGGCTGCCATTGTTGGCCTCTCAATACAGGGAACCAATATGTTGACAGACAACATGGCCACTGGCATTCAAATCTGATTGCCTTGTCATTTCAGATGAGCGGTATCATTACATGTTTTAAAATTAGTGGCAAGTGAAGACCATGTAGGAAATGACCCCTGACAGCCATCTGTTAGTCACTGACAGCCATCCTACTTATTCTCATTAAGAAATCAGTAATTGCTGCGATAGCATTGCATTTGGCATTGCATGCCAGCAGATAAATATCCTTTTAAGTCTTTGTTTTCATTTTTATTTTTATTTCTGTGTGTTTTATATATCGCTTAGAGCTGTGCAGTGGTGCTTGGCTCAGTATCCTAAAATTTAATCCAGATACATCCACATGGCGGTCATTAAAAGGGAATTATAGAGAATAAACACTTGATCTCCAATCAGCAGATTGAAGGTAGATATTGCAGCACTACTATTGTATTATACAACAGCCAGGCTTACAGACTGTCAGGAATTTGTCCTTTTCTTTTTTTTTCGGATTTTTAAATACATGCAGTATATATTATAATAGTTTGTGAATAGCACTTGCGAAAAAATCTTGGTTTTGGTTTAGGCATTCTATCCAATCTCTGTCGAGGTGCTAAAATATGCTGTTTTGCATATTCTTGTGCTTAAATATGATGTTTTATTAAATGATGATACAACTTAATTTAGCATGTAACTTGTCTTGCCCTGTGTTGTGTCCTACACTTGGAAAAAAAAAAGTTAGGTCAAGGTTACAGCAGTGTTGCAATCCACTGTTTGCGCTGTCAGAGCAAGAGATCAATTATTTTGTCCACATGATTAGAAGGTAATCAGTTGAGACGAAACACACTTACCTCCAAACTTGCGACGGCGGATCCTAACTCCCCCGGCGGAATTCTAATTCCGCGGCTGGGAGAGTGTACTATTTAAATCAGGCGCGCTCCCGCGCCGATTTAAATACGCATGCGCCGTCCGGGGAATTTCCCGGCGTGCATTGCTCCCACTGACGTCAATAGGACGTCAGTGGTTGCGACGTGAGCGGGACTTGCGACGCGCGTGTTCGTGAATCGGCGTACGCAAACGACGTAGGAAATTTCAAATTCGACGCGGGAACGACGGCCATACTTAACAATACTTACCCCTGCTTTTAGAAAGGGTAAGTATACGACGGGTACCGCGCTACGGAAACGACGTAAGAACACAGCGTCGGGTCCGCGTACGTTCGTGAATTTCGCGTATCTCGCTGATTTACATATTATTCAGTGTAAATCAGCGGGAACGCCCCCGGCGCCATTTTTAAATCCAAAAAAAGATCCGACAGTGTAACACAGTGTGACACTGTCGATCTATATTAAGTAGAGCTGCACGATTCTGGATAAAATGAGAATTATGATTTTTTTTTGCTTAGAATAAAGATCACAATTCTGAAGAACTTTTTTATTTTAAAGATTTACAACCCCTGAACCCTTTGTTATCAAACAAGATGGCACAAAGATAAGACATATTACTCTTTGTTTCAATCAAACAAGATGGCAATACTATAGGACACAATACTTTATTCAAATTTAAAGAAATGCAATGAAAAATAATGTAATGTGTAAAGAAATAAAAACATTACTGTGAAGTTATATTAGGGTCTTTTTTTTTAGTACTCGCCGAAACCAATTACCGATACTGTTGTTTACACTTCAGCTGCCAGCAATGGTGCAAAGCATTGAAAAGTTATTTTACAAATTAAAAAAATTGCGCTTTTTTCAATTTGAAACATGTAAATATATAAGTGTGAAAATATTAATGAACAAAGCAAACAAACAAAAAAGTTTTAATTATTAATAGTTGATAAAATAGAAGTAAATATAAATAAAAAAATCAACAGGAAAATAATAATTAAATGGAGAAGGAGAACAAGGAGTTAATAAGGCTCATTAGGGTAAATTAAAGTGGATGTAAACTCAATTCATGAAATTTGAGCTGGGCACATATATTTGCAGTGTTTTATATCTTTTCAAAGCACTATGTCCCGTGGCTATCTCCTGCTCCGTTCTTCTGTTATCAGTCTGATAACTCCTGACAAGTTCTCCGTCACATATGATATAGCTGCTGGAGTTTTGTGTTGGGTAGGATTCTATAAATAGATTAGCACAGAGCTGAACTATTCAACACGCTGAGCTGAAAGTCTCTACCTATGAGGAGAGTTGGGCGTGCCTTTCCTCCAATCAGCTGTCTTGGCTATATGCCCGGCTTCACTGCAGTGCTGAACAGGATGAAAAAATCTCCTAATATGATGTGCAGTTTCTAAACAGTATATATAAAAAAAAAAAGAGAGCAGATATACATTTTTTTACTTGTCAAGGTTGCTTTAAACTAGGGTTGCACCGATACGTATCAATGCCCATACCCAGCATTTGCACGAATAATGCTTGTGCATAAGCCCCAACCCAAAGCTGGATATATCGACTGGAAGGAACCTCACTATCCCAGAAGGCCTTAAAGGGGTTGTAAAGGTAAAAAAAAATCCCCTAAATAGCTTCCATTACCTTAGTGCAGTCCTCCTTCACTTACCTCATCCTTCGATTTTGCTTTTAAATGTCCTTATTTCTTCTGAGAAATCCTCACTTCCTATTCTTCTGTCTGTAACTCCACACAGTAATGCAAGGCTTTCTCCCTGGTGTGGAGTGTCGTGATCGCCCCCTCCCTTGAGGGGGGAGGGGGCGAGCAGGAGAGTCAGGACGCCCACTAATACACAGCTCTTTCTCTATCTGCAACCTAGAGAGCGTCCTGACTCTCCTGCTCGCCCTCTCACCCCTCAAGGGAGGGGCGAGAACAACACTCCACACCAGAGAGAAAGCCTTGCATTACTGTGTGGAGTTACAGACAGAAGAACAGGAAGTGAGGATTTCTCAGAAGAAATAAGGACATTTAAAAGCAAAATCGAAGGAAGAGGTAAGTGGAGGACTGCACTAAGGTAAAGGAAGCAATTTAGGGATTTTTGTTTTACCTTTACAACCCCTTTAACCCCCTGAGCGGTAATCCCGAGTCTGGCTCGGGGTGGAATTTCAGGACCAAAAGCGGTAACCCCAAGCCAGGCTCGGGACCGCCTCGCAGTGTCCACAGGCACAAGTTGCTTACCTTGTCCCTGGATCCTGCGATGCCTCCCCGCTGTGTGATCGAGCCATGTCCTCCTCGCTTGATTCACAGTGCCGAGTGCCGCTGAGCTCTGTTTCCTGCGACGTTACGACGCACGGGGCGGAGATCAGCGCCCAGATCAGCGCCCAGTGTCCTACATGCACTTTTATATAATAAAAACTGTAATTTCTGCCTGGAAACTGGAGATTGTCCATAACAACAAAAAAGTGTCCCTCAATGTCAAAAGTGGTTTTAGACCAGCTAAAAAACAGTGATAAAAGACACGCTTTTAGTCTCTAACTATAGGCCCATTTCCCTCCCTAATGTAGATTTGAAACTTTATGCTAAAATTTTATCAAATAGATTATTGCCATTAATCCCTAATTTAGTTTCTTTGGACCAGGTTGGTTTTGTCCCTGGACGTGAATCCAGAGACAATACCCAAAAGGCTATCAATATCCATCATTGGCTGACGAGACACTCTACACCTGGATTCTTTCTCTCTCTCGACACGGAAAAAGCGTTCGACAGGGTTGCATGGGACTATATGACTGAATGCCTGAAAGCCCTTGGGATTGGTGACCGCATGTTACGTTACATTCTTACTCTTTACTCCACTCCCACTGCTAGAATAAAAATTAATGGATGCCTGTCGGGGGCTTTCTCCGTGTCGAACGGGACCCGCCAGGGTTGTCCTCTGTCTCCAATCATATTTGTTTTAACTCTGGAGCCTATCCTTAGGAGAATTCGATCTAATCCCAGCATTAAAGGTGTTGATATCAATGACAAACTATACAAATTAGCAGCCTATGCAGATGACATCCTGCTCTTTTTAACGGATCCTGTTAATACTATACCTAATCTACTAAAGGACTTTTCAATTTTCTCTTCAATTTCCAACTTTCAAATCAATTTTAATAAATCCAGAGCTTTAAATATCACTCTGCAGAATGATGTGGTATCCCGGTGCAAACGTATATTTCCATTCATATGGGAAACGCATTCGCTAACCTATTTAGGCATACGCATACCTATTCTACTAAAGGACTTATATTCCTCTAACTTTCTACCTATGCTTAAATCTATTCAGGATGACCTCCTAAAATGGGACAAAAACCTTTTTTCATGGTTTGGAAGAATAGCCATAATCAGGATGAATATCCTCCCCAGATTACTCTATCTTTTGCAAACCATCCCGGTTAAATTGCCAGCTTCCTTCTTTAAATTATATAAAAAATTGTGTTTGAAATTTATTTGGGATTCCAACCAACCCAGGATTAAGTGGGATACTCTACTCAACCCTAAACTGTTGGGTGGGGTAGGATTACCAAATATACAGAAATATTATTGGTCTTGCCATTTGTCCCGTGTTATTGATTGGCACATTCATAGGAAGACCAAAGATTGGATTGATCTTGAGGGACTATCATCTAAAATTCCTTTACATCACCTTCCTTGGACGAACCCCCGTAATATACCCCGTGGCAATAGCTCACACCCCCTTACTGGTCCCACGTTACAAGTCTTTAGGTTAATATGTGCTAAATTTGACATATCGTCCTCCCCGGGCCCAATGACACCTTTCCCTGTAATCCCTAATCTTTTTCCTGAATCCGCTGTACCCATCTCCATAGATCCTATTTTATTTCCTTCATTAAGAGCGGAACTCTTTTTCAAAGATGGTAAATTTTTGACTTACGACACCTTTTGTCTTACTTTCCCGAACCTCACTATTTCTAAAATGGACTATGAGATTATGCTAAATTCTATTTCAAACTCTGGTTCTCTTTTGACTTGGAATAGGCCTAAAACCCCCTTTGAAATGTTATGTGTTAGTAATGGCCCGCAACGACATCTCATATCGAAAACGTACTCACTATTATTTTCTGATGTTGATCTTGAAATGGATGAAAAAGTTCAATATTGGGAAAGGGTTCTTGATATACACCTATCTGCCAATGAATGGCATCACATTTTCACATTCATTCATAAGGGTTCTCTGAATGTTCTCACTCAAGAAAACGGTTATAAAATTTATTCCAAATGGTATAGAACACCTCATGTCATTCACAAATTTAGCCCTTCCACTTCGCCTACCTGTTGGCGATGCAAGTCTGCTTTGGGTACTCTCATACATATTTGGTGGGAATGCCCAATCATACAACCCTTTTGGAAAGAGGTTTACCGTATTATTCCTCTAATCACTACTTACTCTCCAAACTTCACCGCTGCCCAATTCCTGTTACATCATACCTCACTACCTTACCACGTTTATAAAAATTCCATAGTATTACATTTGATTAATGCAGCAAAGCTCTGTATCCCAACACATTGGAAGGACACTTCTCCTCCTAGCATTTCGGAATGGCTTCAAAGAATTAAACGAATAGCGGAAATAGAAGACCTGATTCTTCAATCATTGGACTCTCCCTCTAAATTTCAAGATAAATGGAATTGTTGGATACGCTTTACTGACTCTACAGAGTTTCGTAACTTATCCCTTCATCCTGCCTCTGACTGAGACTACCCTGACCTTTTATATGACAAGTTACCGTGACTCCCTACCCTTTTTTTTTTTCTTCCCTTTTTATGTTTGGCTTGGTGATTCTTATTTGGAAAAAAAAAAGGTGTATTACTATTTTTTTTTATCTATTCCTGATAGAATTTTCTACTTGTTGTCATCAGTTATGAAAAACAAAGAGATATGTATTCTCTTGACTTTTGTTGTTCCGTGGATATTTTTAATTCACTTCATTCGTTCTGTTATTTATCTTGATGTATCAACAGATGTTTATTGCTTTATTGTACAACTTATTTTAAAATTCCAATAAAATCTTTAAAAAAAAAAAAAAAAAAAAAAAACAGTGATAATAAATTTGAATCACTTGCAGAATTGAGCGATTGTGATTTGGTGGAAAATTTGTAATTAAAAGTAATAATTTTTATTATTATTATATTATTTGTTATAATTATTTATATGTATTTATTATATTATAATTTATGATTTTGTGTTTCAAATTTTATTATACCCGGGATGTCTACTAGACTCTTGTTTGGACAGATTTAAGTGAGTTATTCCTAAGAATTACAGGCCTACAATATAAAACGCCAAATTTCCATGCAAAATAATGGTACCGCTTTCAGCACCTAAAATGTGAAATAATCATACCGTCTGGGAGGTTAAAGTGTTTTTGTAAGGCCATGCAGTCAAATAATTTAATTGACTGCTGGAGGCTGCTTAACGCATCCACAAAAAACTATAGTTATTGTTCTAAGGTCCAGAAGATGTATTCTAGAATTGACTTGCTATGGTTAGATCAGTTTTATTTTGATCTGTTAAAAGAAGCAGTTATCGAACAGATTACGTTGTCGGATCATGCTCCTGTCTCAATTACTATTAGGGAATAGACCTGGCGCATGAACGACAACATCTTGGATGACCCTATAGCCTTAGCAGTAGTCACTGAAGCAATTACAACATAATTTGAGAGAAACGACACAGATGAAGTTTCCCAACTTCCCAACAGGAGCCTACAGTTCCCTTCTCCATGAAAGGGAAGTGACACTCCCCCCCCCCCATTTTTTTCTGTGGATGTGGAACTCTTCCTATTGGGAATGCAGGAATCTTATTATGTTGCAGTACTAAAAGACTCAGGGATCCCCTCCCCCTTTTTTTATTTTTGATATGAATGGGTGACAGTATTGGGGGATTTGTATGAGGTCGTTATTTAACATTTGTTGGATATATGTTTGTATACTGATTGTAAAAAAGATCATTTAAATAAAGATTATAGAAAAAATATAATGGAAAATGTAAACTGTACCATGATGGAACCCATTCCACTTGTTCATGTAAATGGAATGTGAAAAAAAAGGCAAAAAAATTCAAGAAACAGTTTGTTCACCCGGTCGGATTTTTTTGAAAACCTGCTAATTTTGAAGTTTGTTGTCAAAAAGTCAGACCGTGTGTATGGGCCTTAAGATGTAGGTACTGTAGCTATTAATTCTTCTAGGGAGTTAAATGATAGACTGGAATCATCTGTTTTATTAGTGTATCTATTCTTCTTCATAGTATTTGTTTCAGGGGACTGTCAAAGTATCTCATGGGCATAATGGTATAATCAATTTATCCCCAATTTCCAGCTGAGGAAATCGTTGTACTGAGTATTATGTAATTACATAGTATTGCGTGATTATGCATTCTGAGTTCATTTAAGTGACTGCGTAACAGATTGTTATATAACATTTCACTGTATTTCATAAACAAATGTGCATTTACCATTTGATCATATTTTTCACATTTGTAAACAGAACATTGTGATTATTTTCAGTCTATATGGGGTTCCCTTATTCTCATCATAGACATCATTCACTCATTTCAAGGCAGATTTTTTCCTGAAAAAAAAAAAAAAAAAAACAGTAAGTGCCAAAATATTGCATTCTGCTGTCAGGATTCATTAAGCTTTTTTCCTGTATCACAGATGGGCTGTGGTATTTCTGGCAGCTGAAGTCAGGTCTCTGTGTTTCATGGTACGGGATTGTGGCTGGATCCGCGTTTCTCAGACAGTCAGTCCTGAGGACACACAGTATACTATGGCTTTTAGAGGCTAAAGATCAAGTATCTAAGTCTTCGTTCTGTAGGAGCTTACAGTTAAACTAAACCTTTATACGCCAGAAGATAAAACAACCACAGACGTTTCTAATGCATACTTGCATTTTGTTGTAAATTGTAATTCTTATTTGTTCTATATGTATATATATATATTAAAATCGTGTCTAATAATAATATGTATATACAGTGGCCCGGATTCACGTAGTTCGGCGCATTATTATGGCGGCATAGCGTATCGTATTTACGCTACGCCACCGTAAGTCAGAGAGGCAAGTGCTGTATTCACAAAGCACTTGCCTCCTAAGTTACGGCAACGTAGTGTAAATGGAGCCGGCATAAGCGCGCCTAATTCAAATGAGGATGAGGGCGTGTTTTATGTAAATGGATGGTGACCCGACGTGATTGACGTGATGCGCCGTCCGTGTACATATACCAGTGTGCATTGCTCCAAAGTACGCCGCAAGGACGTATTGGTTTCGACGTGAACGTAAATTACGTCCAGCCCCATTCACGGATGACTTACGCAAACAACGTAAAATTTTCAAATTTCGACGCGGGAACGACGGCCATACTTAACATTGGCTACGCCACCTAGGGGGCAGGTTTATCTTTACGCGGCGTATCACTTACGGAAACTGCGTATCTTTACTGCGACGGGCAAGCGTACGTTCGTGAATCGGCGTATCTAGTCATTTACATATTCTACCCCGAAATCTACGGAAGCGCCACCTAGCGGGCAGCGGAAAAATTGCACTCTAAGATACGACGGCGCAGGCTGTCGTATCTTAGCTAGGTTTAAGTGTATCTCAGTTAAAGCATACACTTAAACTTACGACGGGCTTAGATTCCGAGTTACGCCGGCGTATCTACTGATAGGCGTAACTCTTTGTGAATCTGGGCCAGTATGTCTATAGCTATTTCTGATTGTAGTCCTATGTGTAAATAGCATATAAATAGACTATAAAGCTGAGTCTAAAATCTGATGCAAGTTTTTTTTATTAATCTGTTGTGGACTGTGTTGTATTTTGGATGTTACAATCAGATACATACATGTCCCCCAACTGTTCCAGATCCCTTGGGACCATCCCTAGCGGTCCAAGAAATGTCCAACCATGAAATTGAATGTCTAACATCAAGCTGTCCATGGGTTTTTGCACTTGCAGGGCCTCGCACTAACATATGACACATTTTTTCATCCTATTGATGCTATAGTATTTTTTTTTAAACTCTGCATACCGTATTTAAAGATAATTTTGAGGAAGCTTAAAATGTCTCCCTTGCAGTGGGGATGTGCCTGCACTGTAAGGGTTAAATGCTTGTTTAGGTCTAGGAGAGGAGAGGTAAAGCGGTTTTACTCCTCTGTACTGTGCTTTGGCATTCTAAGGTCCTCTGCTGTAATCAAGACCTATGCAAAGACAATAACCTAGGTATATATGTACTGTAAATCTTATTATATATTAACCCATCTGCTCAACAGAAGCTGCTCGGTAGACTTGTTTCTGTCGAACAGTTCTGCTGGAAAACCAGCATAAGATCAGCCCATGCAACCAATCGCTGCAGCACTGGTCTTTGTATTCTGGCACGAGGTGGGGTCCCTTCTGTCAGGATACAATAGCCCAGCAGGGGAAATTCCTGCATCCACATTGCTTCTGTAGCTGCAAGGATCTGTGAGTTTTTTTTATTTTATTTTTTTCAACCTGCAGGTTGAAAAAATAAATAGTGCATACCCTGCTATAGCCCTCCATTGGAAAGGAGGAACAGTTCACTGCCTGAGCATGGAGGACACTCTACACTGACACAATGCTTATCCCTTGCAGTGAGTGATCAGTTGCAGGATAGGAAAGGCTGCTAGACAATAATTCTTGCATGGGATATATATATATTGTACATGCCATATATACTCGAGTATAAGCCGAGGTACCTGATTTTACCAATAGAAAATGGGAAAACTTATTGACTCGAGTAGCCTAGGGTGAGAATGCAGCAGCTACTGTAAGTGGAAAAGAGGGTCAACAATGCCCATTTGCATGTCTCACTGTACCCATTGCAATTTCACTGTGCCCATTGCAACTTCACTGTGCCCAACCTCACTGTGCCCATTGCAGCCTCACTGTGCCTGAGTCAGTGTACCTGAAATTCTTGACAGGCTGTGGGCAAATCCATTGTTTAAAAGTCGCGGTCTCCTCCTGGTCCCTTTCGTTTTAGGCGTTTTCCAGCAAACACAGTTCCGCCTATCACGGACGTTCTCTCATCCGCAGACTCAGTTTCCCAGCAGACACTGGGCCAGATCCACAAAGAGCCGGCGTAACGTAAAAATTCCCATTTAAGTTACACTGCCTTAAAATTTCTACCTAAGTGCCCGATCCACAAAGCACTTACCTAGAAATTTTCGGCTGTGTAACTTAAATTCCGCCGGCGCAAGGCGTTCCTCTTCAAATGGGGGCAATTCCCATTTAAATTAGGCACGCTCCCGCGCCGGCCGTACTGCGCATGCTTGTGACGTCATTTTCCCGACGTGCATAGCGCGAAATTACGTTACGCCGAGCTTTGTGGATCGCGCCAGGTCAATAAAGTTGCGTCGAAAAAAAAAAAAGATACGGCGAAAAAAAAAAAAGTAAAACAAAAAAAAAAACGCGTCGCTGGACAGAAGGGTCTGCTTTTACAAGGTGTAAACAGTTTACACTTTGTAAAAGCAGCCCTAATTTTACGATTGCAAACTAAAACTTACGGAGAAAAAACGAAGCTGAAAAGCTTCGTGGATCTCCGTAAGTGCTAATTTGCATACCCGAGGCGGCATTTCGATGCGAAATGCCCCCAGCGTCCTAAGATCCGGCAGTGTAAGTCCCTTACACATGTCGGATCTTCTGTCTATCTCTTGGAATCTGATTCTGTGGATCAGTTCCAAAGATAGAAACAGGGATACGACGGCGTATCAGTAGATACGCCGGCGTATCCCTTTTGAGGATCTGGCCCACTGTGTTCAGTGTTCCGCCAATCACGGACATCCTTTCTTTTTTTTTTTTTAAATAATCTTTTATTCAGGGGTTTTCCAAAATATCACATACATAGACAGTATAGACAATATCATATAAAGTAATAATCCCAACTTACAGTACATCTAATACAATTCAGGCCATGTGGTCTAGCTAAACGAAAAAAATACAAAAAGTATAACCCTTCATTCAGGCCCACTACTTGTCTAGTTACCACCTCATTGGTTAAAGACTTATTACCCTTCCCCTATTTGGGGGCTAAGAGAACCAACAAAAAACAAAAACAGAAAAATCCATTTACCCATTTTGTCTAAGCTCTTCAATAACTTCTTAATTGGGCATTATCTTCTCTTTAATATACCTTCCATTTACCCTCCATTTCTTATTGGTCACGTAATATAAATATGTGACTACATCCTTTTCGACTCCTTAACCTTTTCCCCCCTTTTCTCCCCCCCCCAGCCCAAAACCAGCCGAGAACAAAATAAAACAACAACATAACAAAACAGAAAGGAAAAAAAAAAAAAGCAAAACGAGTCTTTCATATTTGGATGTAGCATGCTTGTTCCAATTGCATTATCAACCAAAAGACTCTGGAAGAAGTAACCTTTAAGGCCAGGTTCACACTTATGCGGTTTCCCCGCATCCAATTTGCATAGCAGGAGATTGTGACTGGCTCTCTTTGAAGCTGGTTCACACATCTCTGGAGCGGCTCGAGGGCAAACTACACAAGAGCCCTGTGCATCTTTTGGTCCGTTTCAGGTCCAAATTCAGCTCAAAATTCGGGATGAAAGCGGACCTGAAATGACGAATGGAGACCAACCAGACTTCTGCTGTGAGCCACTGCGTGTTCTAGTGTGAACCCAGCCTTATACATAATATCTCACATTTTAGTTCATATTTATTCCCCCTTGTAAAGGGAACTAGTCAGAAAAAAAGTCTGTGTCATATAGTACGTATGTTCTTTTCTTGCTCATCTAGAACATAATAGAAATAACACAAGAAAATTGCTGCCTTTTATGTTGAATGAGCACAATCTTGTGTGTCATTTGTCACCTCAGGTTTAGTAATTTAAGATTGAAAATAATGGAGATCATTGTGTAATATATTTATTCTTGCATTTCAGTCATGATGCATACAATGAGTAGAGCCAGACAGCTATAAGCCACCTTAAAGAAGCAATCAAGCTAATTGAGAAATTAAATGATTAAAGTGGTTGTAAAGCCACTATGATATGATACAATAGTCTCTGTTAAATAAGGACATGTGCCCCACTGCATGTGTTTTATAAAGAATATGCAGATTGCTACCTCATGTCACAGTGCCTCCTGGGCGCTTACGTGACTTCTTGCCTCTCTCATCTCTTGAGCTGACAACTATGGCGGCAGGGGCCCAAAACTCCTGCTGACGTCAGCCAGGAGGAGGGGGGAGAGGAGGAGAGTGGCAATCAGTCACATGAGCACTGGGAGGCACTGTGAAATAAGGTAGAAATCTGCATATTTATTATAAGAACACATGCAGTGGGGCACATATACTTATTAAACACAGGGGATGGTATAAATATATAACAATTATTATAGCAGCAGGAGGGTAAGGGGTGGAAACTGGTGTGAGCTGACAGGTGGGGTGAGGTGGGAGAGGAGGAGAGAGAAGAGCTGCCAGGTATTTTATATGATACAGGGGACAAATTACACAGCACAAGCACTGTGCTGTATAACATGCTTTAACTTGTTATTGACTGCACCACACAGTTATGCTGTGGCAGGGGGCCCTCCTGTGCAAACTCACGCACCTGTACGTGATTTCATGCATAGGGTCTGGGGCACCAATCAGCAGGAATGGGAGGGGCAGAACAGCAGTCTGCCTATTCTTTCAGAGGGAAAGATGGATATCTCTGTTTTCCTCCAGTCAAAGCACCCCCCACACAGTTAGAAAGCATTCCCTAGGAGCACATTTAACCCTTTAATCACCCCTGAAGTTAACCCCTTCTCTGCCAGTGTCATTAGTACATTGACAGTGCATTTATCTTAGCACTGATCATTGTATTAGTGTTATTGGTCCCCACAATGTCACAGTCCCGCTAAAAATCACAAATCACCACCATTACTAGTAAAAAAACAAAAGATGCCATAAATATATCCCATAGTTTGTAGGCGCTATAACGTTTGCACAAGCCAATCAATATACGCTTATTTGGATTTTTTACCAACAATATGTAGCAGAATACATATTGGCCTAAATTGATGAATAAATTAGCTTTTTTTAAAAATGTATTGGGTATGTTATATAGCATAAAGTAAAAATTATTGTTTTTTTTCAAAATTGTCAAGTCTTTTTATGTTTATAGCACAAAAAATTAAAACCGCAGAGGTGATCAAATACCACCAAAAGAAAGCTTTATTTGTGGGAAAAAAGGACATCAATTTTATTTGGGTACAACATCGAAATTGTCAGTTAAAGCAGCGCAGTGCCATATCGCAAAAAATGGCCTGGTCATGAAGGAACCTTCCGGGGTTGAAGTGATTAAGGGAACAGGATCTTTTTTTTTTTTTTCAGGGTAACAAACACTTTAAGGAGGGTGAGCTACAGTATACTTGAAGTTTAAATGTCACCAGAAAGCAATATAACTAGCCACACAAAATACATTTCATTTGTCATGGTTAAATGTTTTGATTTTACTTATTAAATTAAAAGAGAATTACGTTTTTTTATATTGGCCAATCATACTTACTGTAAGGTAAGTGGTTCAACTAGACCCAGACTTTAAGGACTATCAGGATGTATGGAGGCTCTCCAATGCATTGGCTAGTGAAAATATCCACACGGAGATATGGTATGTCCAGACTAGGCTTTATTTCTTCTGCATACTTGTACATAATCAAATCATACAATAAAGGAACGCCCTTGTCTTAGCCAATCATATTTAAGTAATTAGGTTATACAAGTAATATTCGTCACAATTATACACCGTGTGTAAAATATAGCAATCTGTCTTCTGGGTGCCTGACTAAACCTGGTTTCTACTGCAGCTTATCTAATGTTATTGTTCTATGCCAGTACATAATCACATTGAGCCAAGTTTGTTTATTAGCTTTTGTGTAACTAATCCTAGAAGTTCAAGGATACATCTTCATACAAGCATTAATTACTATGGGGGATCTCTAGCAAGCCTTATAATGCATTGATATTATGGAGGAACTCTAGCAAGCCTTATAATGCCTTTCAATCCCTCCTTTTATCGCGTAGGCCCTAGCCTACGCGATCACTCATTATACCATTTTTGCTCTATGGTCAACATTGCCATGCTGACCTTCTCACCCCTTTGCACATGGGGGTTAGTCATTTTCCTGGAAGTGCAAGAAGCAGAACACAACATGTAACAATCGGTGACAAAGAAAAATGTGGAGTTGGTAAGTGGTCTGGGACCGAAACGGGGTAGCAAATTGGGGGCCAGTCTTTGACAATGTTCAAGGTAGTTGCACTGTGACCTCTTCCAATCCTTGGATTAAGTCCTCCAGTTGTACGGCTTGTTGCTCAGAAGCAAGTTATGAGACGGGAGCGCTCGTTCTGGTAAAACTAGCGTTCGTAATGGAGATAGCACATTCATCACGCTGTAACAGACTGAAAAGCACAAATCGTCTCTCACCAAACTTTTACTAACACAAAATCAACAAAAGCAGCCCCAAGGGTGGCACCATCCGAATGGTACTTCCCCTTTATAGTGCCGTTGTACGTGTTGTGCGTCACATCGCTTTGCTCGAGCATTTTTATTTTCACGATCGTGTGTAGGCAAGGCAGGCTTAACAAGAAACTGGTTGAAAAAAACGTTTTTTTCTAGACCATTAAAAATGGCCGTGTGTACGTGGCAGAAGCCCTGCTCTGGTCATTTTTTTATTTACGTTTTGGAGAGAATAGAGAAGATATTTGTTTTTGGTTTTTATTTTTGTTTGTGAACCCAGTAAGGAAAGTTTCCCCCACTTCCTGTCCATGTGACGCCCTTAGGGATAAAAATGTTTGGCTGGAGTTTCTTTCTTTGAATAACATATCATTACATTTGAATACATAATTCCCATCCACCTTGGAATTCCAATGTACTTTTCAGTCGACTGGGAGTGGATGTAAAGTGAAAGGAAAACCTGATACTAACTATTCCCTTCCTTCTACCTATCCTGCATACCCTGTGTAAAAAAGATGTGTGTACTTACCTATTCTTAATCTACTCCAGCCTAGTCACATGATTCTGTAAGTCCAGCTCCATTGTGTTAGTGAATGGCCTCAAAGCCGATCGGCTCTCCTCTACCCACGCTTTGTATAGGAAAAGCCGATAAATGTCACTTCCTGGTTACTATGTGATCAGCTATGATTGGACACAGCTGATCACATGGTAAAGAGCCTACGTCATAGACTCTTTACCGAGATCGGTAATGCGGTGTGTCAGAGTGACACATCACATCACCGATCACCGCTCTACGTGCCCTTGGCTTATCCTGCTCGACATCATATGACCTCCAGTCAGGATAATGAAACCACTTTGTGGTAGTCATATTGCTATATGGTTTGCGGGAAGTGGTTAAGAATAGTTAGTGTAAGGCTTTACTACCACTTTAAGGCTGATATTCATAAAATGGGTTGATTAATAGGAACATGCCAAACATATGTTGATTACAGATTAGCAGAACAAATTGATTTTGCAGCAAAATTACTAGTTTTGCCATTGTAAAATGTTTACCAATTTTACTAAAGTAGCTCTCAGTTCACTTGTTGAAATTTGTTTTAAAAAAATCTCCTTTTTTAGAGCATTCTACAATTTATTTAGTGGAGAATGTTAGGTAGGCGTGCTTCTGCTAGAAGGGTCTTCCAGGTGCTATATACATTGCGGATCATCCAAGGTCGCAGGATAACAAGCTGACTGGCACTCCAGCAGCACTTACAGAAGAGAAGCATTCTCTGGATAGACAAAGAAAGGCGTTTATTAAGACTTTCTACAGTATGTCAGCAATTTTTTTAAAAGGCAACAGGTAAAAACACTTACAGGATTACCGAGTAAACAGGCTCATCAATGTATGAAGTCCTCCTGGGATGGTCTTCCCTATCACTTTGCTGGCCAGCAGTTGCAGGAACTGAGGGTCTGGAAGAGTAAGATGGTTGCCGCACTTCCTGAAACCGCCATGGAACACAGGGGGCGGTCGTGATGTCAGCAAGGGGAGGTGACTAGTTTTGGAGAATGCTCAAAGGCTCCTTCTCCAAACCTCTACTATTTATTTAGTTCATTGTATTTGTGTTTCTGACTGTGTCATCCAGAAAAATCCTCCTTTATTGGCCTGTCTTCCCTGGGCTAAACCCTACCAACTGCCATTCCGCTTTCCAGTGTGATAATCCTTATTGACCAATGAGGGACCCTTGTTATACAGTAGTATTTGTTAAAAGAGACGTGTTTTTTTTTTTTTGCTAATCATACTTACCTCATTGATGCAGCATCAGATGATTCTGTATCTGTCCCCCGGCATCTCTGCACTGAGAACCAAGCCACGAACACGGCCAATGGCTCATTTCTCACTCCTCCCTGAGCAGAGCGACGCTAACTGTCAGTCAGCATTGCTTCTCCTTATTAGAACGCTGAGTTGTAGAGGGGTTGGGAGCGGGCCGTTTCAGTGGCTCAGCAGCTCAATGAGACGCTGAGACAGCCATCCATCAAGGCAGCTGGCGGATCCAGACTTGGAAGTCAGGATGACGCGCTGCCCTGACTGATGGCAGTGACGTCAGCCGAGAGAGGACTTCAGACCGCTCTCTGCTGAAAACGGGTCACAGGAGTGCAAAACGAATTGCACTCCTGTGACCCATAGGAAAAGCTCAGCCTAAAAAGCTCAGGCTGGACCTCTCCTTTAAAGGGGTTGTAAAGGTAAAAAAAAACTAAATAGCTTCCTTTACCTTAGTGAAGTCCTCCTTCACTTACCTCATCCTTCGATTTTGCTTTTAAATGTCCTTATTTCTTCTGAGAAATCCTCACTTCCTGTTCTTCTGTCTGTAACTACACACAGTAATGCAAGGCTTTCTCCCTGGTGGAGAGGGGGCAAGCACGACACTCCACACCAGGGAGAAAGCCTTGCATTACTGTGAGGAGTTACAGACAGAAGAACAGAAAGTGAGGATTTCTCAGAAGAAATAAGGACATTTAAAAGCAAAATTTGAAGGATGAGGTAAGTGAAGGAGGACTACACTAAGGTAAAGGAAGCTTTTTAGGAAAAAAAATAAATTACCTTTACAACCCTTTTAAGTCAAAAACACAGATAAATTAGGGTTTGTTGGATAAAAATGCAAGCAGGATTATTGTGGTGTCTGCTGTAATTGAATAATTTTAAAGTCATACATATGTAGCTCAGTGTACAATCTAGGCATCCAGTGGGTACCGAGATGATGTACCCACATGGCTTTAAGTTATCCCTGACTGGCAAATCAAGAAGACTATTAAAAACAAACTTGTAGAGTGTAAGAGCGGTATTAACAGATCTTTATGAGGTGGCAAGGTGCTTGGCAGGTTTCCCTGCTACTTGCTGTGCTAGCAAGCCATGACAACAGTGCATCTGGATGCTAATAAATGAATAGTTGTCAGGTGGTATTTAACAAATCTGTTTCCCCATGGACATAATTTTCTTCTAAAATTTGAGAACTTTAGTTAGTAGAACTATAGGCAAAAAAATTGGATAGTGCAAGCGAGGCTTATAATCTCTTCAAGATTTTTTTCGCCATCTGTGTCCCATTGTGGAGATTTCCCTTTACTTCCGCTCTCATAGCCAAACAGGAAGTAAGAGGAAATCCCTGAAAAATTAGGGAATTCTTTGGGGACCCCCACGTCATCAAAACTAGTGTTCCCATTGGAAGATTTCTACTCTATTACCTTTCTTACCCAAAATCTGGGATTTTCTTTTACTTTCAATTTCAATAATAATGGTAAACAGGGCAAATAGAGGGTGAATCTCCTTAACAGGGACACAGGCAGAAATAAAAACTGAAAAGCATTCTAATCCCTCTGCACTCTATCCAAAACTAAAACAAAATAGTTTTTCCTTCAGTTCACTTTAACTTTTTTTTTATTCAGATACTCACTAGTGTTGAGCGGAATACGCCATATTCGATTTCGCGATATATCACGAATATATAGACGAATATTCTTGAATATTCGCTAAAATCGAATATTCGTAATATTTTATAAAAAAAATGTTTTGCGAAATTTCGCTAATGCGAATGCGAAATTGATTGCGAAATTTCGCTAATGCGAATGCGAAATTGATTGCGAAATTTTGAAACATTCAATTTCACCTGCCCTTTGGAAAAAGTGTGGTTTTACGTAATGGACCCTGCAACTAACAACAAGGTATAAATAAAATAAATACATTATTATATAGATTTGAGGGTTTACTTTGACCAATTTGTATATTGATTAGTTTAATAAATATTGAATAACCATAGATTTGGAAAATCTCTCCTAGACTGACCTGTATTGAGTTAGGTAAAGATCAACCGCACACTGGGGCCCCTGATTCTGTTGAGTTAAAAAAAAGCCAAGTAAACCGTTTACGTTGACATCTCTTATGTCTTTATGTTAAACAGTTATTATTCTCATTAAAGAGGTGAAATGCAAATGATGACACGGGACAAAAGATGGAAAATTCTTTGAAGATGTGATACACTGGAAAAACGCACAGAAACACTCCACTCTCTCCTATGACAACTGTGGTAGGAGAACTCTGATTGGCTCTGATGCAAAAGAAGGGCGGAGAAAGTATTCGCGAATATTCGTAATACGAATATTCGCGATTGCGAATTTTCGGCAACATAAAAGGATCGCCTCAGCTTAGCTACTCGGCCCAGGGTCTCTAATCATACCAGCAATGCTTTTAGACGTCGATGGAGATCACTAGGATGTGATCTGTTTTAAAAATAAATTAGAAAAAATACGAATATTCGGAATAGCGAATTTTGGCCGCGAAATTCGAGTTATTCGCGAATATTCGAATATGCCATATTCGTAACGAATATTCGCAATGCGAATATTCGTGAGCAACACTAATACTCACAAACTAAAGTTGATTTCTCAAAATAAGGTTAAGAATGCTCTACATACTTAGCAGCAGCTGGACCATTCTTCGTGGTTCCTTTGCTTGGTGGGAGGGGTGCAGTCCTAGAAAGTTACTAATGACTCTCATGTATGTGCTTTTAAAGATTCTTCTTCTTCCTTCTTAACAGTGAGAAACATGATAAAGTTTTTCATTATTTCTTCTAGGGGGAACACGGCGATTTAGTGGGGCACAGTGGCACCTGCAGAAAATTGTGAATGACTCGGTGGACAGCTCTGATGATGAATTCTTTGACGCAAGAGGTAAGTGAAGATAACTCTGCAAGTTTTGTGCACTCTGTTTCTAATTATTGCCTTGTAAGGCTAAATGTAGAAATACATCTTTTTGTAGAGTTTGGAAGAACTTTTGTAAAAAAAAAATTTGCGATCTGTACTTATATTACACCCTTATATCAGGTATCTTTGGGAAACAAAATGGGTAGAAACAAGGTTCCACTGTATACTGAAAAGTTTGTCGGTCAATAGTAAGCAGATTCAAAAATGCTTGGGATCAACAAAGATCTATACAAAGTTCTTGTATGTTTCAATGTGTTTGTACTGTAAAATACTGAGTTTATCCAGTCCCCAATCAGATGGGTGCTGTACTTTATAATCCAGTATTCATTTGTCTGCCAGAGCTTAGTGCTTCATGTTGCCTGGAGTAAGTGTCCTCTAGACAAAAAGCTGAGACAGCCAAAGTGTTCCACATAGATGTGTTATTTAATTAAGGCTTGCAAAAGTGTTCCCTAGGGGGATCATGACTGGCAGAATTCTGTATTCACACAGCAAATTCACAGAGCTGTAAGACACCCTTGCATTTCAGTTAAGAGTGTGAACTCTTCAATGGATAATAGTCATCATGCAGAAGATATGGCAAATACCATTGCTGGCCTCCTTCTGAAAAGGTTAGTTGACTGTCTGTTATACTGACCCTCTAGATTCAACACTTTTCTTCCTTTGTGAACAGGAAATCAGATTAGTAAACTTATGCCTTGTACACACGATCAGGCTTTTGCCTGGCCAAATCACATCTGAATTCTGACGAAATTCCATCGGAGTAAAATAGAACATTTTCTATATCTAAACTCCGACAGAATTCATCAGCATATCCGATGAAAAAACTCTGATAGGGCTACACACGATCGGAATATCCGATGGAAAAAGTCAGTTGGAATTTTTCCATCGGGAATTCCGATCATGTGTACAAGGCATGAGGGGTCTTTATTTGAGAGTTTGTTTTTGGTCAGTTTGATTTCCTAAAAGGGTAAAGCATCTTTATTTTGCAAAGTGAATTTTCTGTTAGCTTAGTGAATGAGTTGAGTTAAGTTGAGTTGCATCTTGATATAGCGCAGTCATTTACCCCGTAGGATCTTGCGCGCTTGAGTGTATAGGTGAAAATTCACTTTGCAAAGAATTACCAATCATGTGCTATAAACCATACTAAAACTGAGTTGTTTCTTGCACATACAGTAATTGGATGGTTAAAATCAAATTGTAGGAAGGTCGTCAATGGCAGTGGATGACACAAATTCATGTTTTTCACTAAGCTAAGTGAAAATTGTTGTTGCAAAGTAAACACGCTTTATACTTTTAGCATTGTGTTATGTGGTAGTTGTCACGGCTAAACAAATGTATCGCTACCCCCGAAGGAGCCGCTGATTTGTTATTGGGATCGGCATATTGAGTTACCTTAATGTGGCGTATGGGTGCAGTTGGAGAACAAAGCAGTAAGCAAAGGTCCAGACAGTGAATAAAGGGTTTTCCAATGCTTTATTCCAAGCCAAACACGGCCAACATCAACATTAAGTGGGAAGAGCAGGTTGATGAAGAAAAAGGAGAACCTTGCAGTGTCAGGCCCGGATATTAATTTAGCAGTACTTGCTCAATAGAGTACCAAACTGTTATTCGTCGCCACTCTAGTTGGAGTGGGTAAAGTGCCCACCCGGACAGACCCCTCTCACAAGCCTGGCAGCCGAAGTGTCACTTAGGATTTTCTGGGAGGAACAGATCTCTCTCACAGACCTGGCTCTAGGGCCTCTGCCACAGGCCGATTACTTTAGGTGAGATAGATGGATAAACGGAGCGAATCCTCCCAGTAGGTTTTTAGCATAGGTCACCAGATGACAGCAAAACGTACCTGTCAACATTCCGGTCACCAGATCCCTGATTGGTTCGTTCAAGCCCTGTTGGATAACCTGCCTCTGGGTTCTCCTCAAGCCGACCCCCCAATCGAACGGCACCCAGCCTGGGATCCTTTCAATAGAACTGGGGATCCAGTAGGTCACTGGAGTCCCCTTTTACCTCCGGATGAGGGTTTGTGTAGACTGCAATTCTGGCCTGGTGGGCCTTGCTGGCGGGGTTCATGGATGCACGCACCCTGAAGGTGGATGCCGCACCTGGAACCGGGACCCCGCAAAACTTTTTTAGCACATGACACCTGTCCCAGATATACCCCTCCCCAGCATGTCTTGCGAGGGAGAAACTTCTCTGATTGGCTGCTGGGGAAAGTTGCTCTGCCAGAACCCCTCTGGTGCCAACTGCTGGCCAGGGATGGTATTGCATTCCTGGAGCACAGACTGGCCCAGTGGACGTTTCTGGAGTGACAGAAGTCCCAATTTTAGCAAATATTGAATGGGAGCATAGTAACTCTCCCATTCCCCACTAACTTTAGCGTAGTGCCCATACTGAAAGTACGGGGGGGGGGGTTACACAAATATTTCATGGCCTTGTTCCTGACCTGTTAAACACAGGCTATATATTATACAGTTATATTGCTGAATTGTGAATAGGGGCCATGGAGATTTTTAGGGATGATGTGATATAGAGTCATGGATGTGGCACACTAGAAAACTCAGAATGCACCCTCTGCACACTGCTATACACCCTTTCTAAATTGCAATTCAGGTTTAAGCTGGCCAGATGCTTCACACTAATCCCTCTCTGGTCAGTCTGGCTACTCTACTCTTAAAATGACTTGCTCTCTTACAACATACTTTAGTGGCTATAGTGCCAAAATGGGGCATATAGATACAAGTTGTAGAGAGCTACAGGTTCATGTCTGGTCATTGATCTGCACTACAATAGATATATCTGTGCTCGTCCAAAAAAAAATGTGTGTGTGTGTATATATATCCAGTATATACACATATATAACCAGCCAGGTGCTAAAGGCACAAGGACATTTCCATATACACCATAGTGTTAAAATAGAGGTAGGGACAGCAATATTTGCAGGTTATTTTTGAGTCAAGAGAAGATGCCATGGAGATTTTTTTTAGACCTGATTGTTGCAGAGACCTGATGTGTTTGTTCTTTTACCGTTCTATCTCCAGCAAAGGGGCACACTTAATAGTAAACTATTGATCATATTACACAATACAGTCACATTGTTAATGTCTTTTTACTGAGTTAGGTTTCAGGACAAAAAAAGCAAAAGCACATTTGGAAAAACATCCACAACAATGGAGAACCTCATGAAAAGTTTACTATGGTGTACATATTGGGCCAGATCCACAAAAACCTGGCGCAACTTAAAAAATCCCATTTAAGTTACACTGCCTTAAAATTTCTACCTAAGTGCCCGATCCACAAAGCACTTACCTAGAAATTTCAGGCTGTGTAACTTAAATCCGGCCGGCGCAAGGCGTTCCTATTCAAATGGGGCGAGTCCCATTTAAATGAGGCGCGCTCCCGCGCCGGCCGTACTGCGCATGCGCGAAGTTACGTTACGCCGAGTTTTGTGGATCGCGCCGGCGTAAAAAAGTTGCGTCGGGAAAAAAATAAATTTGACTGTGTCGCTCGGCATGCATTCCTGAGGGAGAACTCCATGCCAATTTTCAAAGAAAAAAACGGCATGGGTTCCCCCCCAGGAGCATACCAGGCCCTTAGGTCTGGTATGGGTTGTAAGGAGACCCCCCCTACGCCGAAAAATCGACGTAGGGGGTCCCCCTACAATCCATACCAGACCCGTATCCAAAGCACGCTACCCGGCCGGCCAGGAATGGGAGTGGGGACGAGCGAGTGCCCCCCCCTCCTGAGCCGTGCCAGGCCGCATGCCCTCAACATGGGGGGGTTGGGTGCTCTGGGGCAGGGGGGCGCACTGCGGGCCCCCCCACCGCGGAGAGCGGCGAAGATAGAAGAAGACCCCCGGAGAGCGGAGAAGACCCCCCCCCGGAGAGTGGAAGAAGAAGCCCCCCCCGGAGAGCGGAGAAGACCCCCGGAGAGCGGAAGAAGAAGCCCCCCCTGGTATTAGAGCTAAAGAAGACAGGGGGGGCCTCCGGAGCAGACTAATAAATTATTTTAAAAACCCTTGTGTTGTGTTTTTAATAACTTTAACTTTTTGCCTCCAGGTGAATGGGTAGGGGTACGATGTACCCCATATCCATTCACTTAGGGTGGGGGGCCGGTATCTGGGGGCCCCCTTATTTGAGGGGACTCCCAGATTCCGATAAGCCCCCGCCCGCAGACCCCGACAACCAACGGCAAGGGTTGTCGGGAAGAGGTCCTGTCCTCATCAACATGGGGACAGGGTGCTCTGGGGTGGGGGGGCCCGCAGTGCGCCCCCCTGCCCCAGAGCACCCAACCCCCCCATGTTGAGGGCATGCGGCCTGGCACGGCTCAGGAGGGGGGGGGGGCGCTCGCTTGTCCCCACTCCCTTTCCTGACCGGCCGGGTAGCGTGCTTTGGATACGGGTCTGGTATGGATTGTAGGGGGACCCATACCAGACCTAAGGGCCTGGTATGCTCCTGGGGGGGGAACCCATGCCGGTTTTGATTTTACAAATTGCCGTGGAGTTCTCCCTCAGGAATGCATACCAAATGCCGTCGCTTGAATGGGCTTTTACATGGTGTTACTAACTTTCCACTTTGTAAAACCAGCCCTAGTTTTACACTTGCAAACTAAAACTTACGGCGAAAAAACGAAGCTGAAAAGCTTTGTGGATCGCCCTAAGTGCTAATTTGCATACTAGAAGCGGCATTTCGACTCGAAATGCCCCCAGCGGCGGATGCGGTACTGCATCCTAAGATCCGGCAGTGTAATTCAATTACACATGCTGGATCTTCTGCCTAACTTTGGAAAACTGCTTCTGTGGATCAGTTCCAAAGTTAGGACAAGGGATACGATGGAGTAACAGCAGTTACTCCGTCGTATCTCTTTTGTGGATCTGGCCCATTGTGTATTGTATGTGCAAAACCCTCTTTCTTCAATGCTCTCTTTTTTCTAAAACGTAATATCTCGCTTAAACAGTACTACTGCTGTGGCTCAGACTACAAAAGTAACTTCTGTTTAAATTATTGTAATCTTCAATACCATGACAGTACTGCTTTCTCTTTTATTTCTCTTCTGCCGAAATTCATAAGTGTTCCACATGCCATCTTACATTTTTGTTTCCTGAGCATACTGCTTTGATTTGTTTCTCCTCCTACTTTACATGTACTTCAGATATTAGACATGCCCATACATTTAATCTACAAAGTGCCTTTATATCTCTAAATGCTTTAGTCTTGGCAGTCTGTTACCTAGCAGCATCTAGTTCTTGGAATGCAGATATAACAGTTCTAAAAAATATTGGGTGGCAATAGAAAAGTTAAAGCTACTGCTTAGATTTCTCTTTTACCTTCCCATCTTTTAATGTACATTTTAATGTGTTTACTTTATTCAAGAAACAGTTTTTGTTCAAGACCTTCTAATACATATTTATCTTATACCTATTATAAATGACCCAAGTTATCGGCAGTGGCTACCAAGAGGCCAGTGGTAAACTGCTAGTTTAGCACAGTTCTTAAAGGGGTTGTAAACCCTCATGTTTTTTCACCTTAATGCATCCTATGCATCCTATCAACACTGCAAATATTGACTCTTTGCATAAACTTTATGTCATTGTCAATAAAAGCCTTTGACACTTATAAAATGCTTATAATTATACCACAGTAACATCTGACAAAAAGATCAAAAAACACTCAAGCAACAGACTTTGTGAAAATGAATACACTGTATGTGTCATTCTTAAAACTTTTGTCCACAGCTGTATGTGTTTTTATAGCATGCCCTGTTGATACTTATTTAGTGTTTCCAAAACTGATACTGTCTACAACACAGGTGTCGCACCTCTGCCCTCTGGTCCTCCTCCAGAACCCTACTTTCTGCTTTCAAGCAATGCAACCAGCTTCTTCCCAGCAGCAGCATAAGGAAAGGGGGTGCACTGTGATGTAAGGGAGAGTGGGGGACTCAACTTCTGATGGTGGGTTGGCTATTGACATCTAATGTAAGGGGAGGGGATGCGCTGGGCATCTAATCTTACAGATACAACCGGCCCTTTTGAGAACAATCATAATGCTGATGCGGCCCGCGATGAAATTGAGTTTGACATCTCTGATTAAGCCTCCAGTAGGTGCTACAGATACAGATAACGCCAGGACCTCTGTTCTCTTGCTGTCCATGTAGATTAATGTTTAAATACCATGCCGCAATTTTATTGTTAGTATACTTTGTAATCCCTTGGTGGTGTAAAGGAGGAGTGTTTTTTGACCTCCTACTAAACCCAAAACTTAATCCACCACTGGACCTTGTGGATACAGGATGCCCCCACACACCACAGCCTTTTTCAGTGTCTCTTTTCAAGTGTTTGACTAAAATACCAGTACAGTAGTGTCCCTCAGTTTGAGCATCTGTTACTTTCCTGCTTCTATCTCTATCTGTCTTACCTCTGTATCTCCCCTCTCTTTCCCCCATACTCTTATCTAATACCAAATTATTGTACCTTCTCTTTTCCCTATATTCTTTCAATAACTTTCACCTTTCTGCTTCTAGTTCTACACCATTTTCTTTTAAGCTTTTTCCACCTCTTCCCTTTTTCTGTTATATGTCCTCTCTCCCCTCTTCCTTTTCCTGTCGCAATTTGAAATTTTCCTTCCCTCACAACCCTTTATATCTCCATAATCCTAGATCCCCTTCTTTAACTACCCCTACCCACACCTCTGTTATCTTGCCCTGTCCTGGTTTATTCTTGTAAAAATGGGCCTCTATGAGCTGAACTTGTCACCTCCTATTCATAAATGGCAAAGGTTTGGATATCCCAGAAAAAAAGGTCTATGAACATAAGTCAAAATAACAAACAAAAACAAAACTGCAAAGTTTTTGTATAAGAAACCTATTTCAAGAGGAACAATATTCTTACATTTACTAATCACTCCTTTCCTAGGGCATATAATATCTCAGGCCCACCTTTAAATTTTTAATCTACTGTCAAAATGTGTTTTTTCTTGCTGACTTTAAAGACAACATGGGAAGGTTTTCATTTCTTGGTGAATCTTTGGATAACAAACCAGTCATGCTAGGCTAGCAAGCATTTACCTACCAAACTATACAGCTACAGGCCCTTAAGCACATTCTTTCTAGACCCCAATACTTTACATTTGATTCCATCATTCTGAGGTGCCATTTCAACTTGGCTATTGACCTATTAGTAGACGGTTTCAATGGGAATTTGGTTGTCCCCCACTTACATTTCAAACACATTTAAAACCTTTCCTTTAGGACTGTTCAATTATATTTTACAGGAACAACTCTTCCCATCCTTGATGCATTTATCTTACCCTAAACATATTCTGACCACACACCTATCACCCTTCCCCATACGTTTAGAGCAGAGATCCAAACCCACGTCACTTGGCACTTTAGCCCATCCTTCTTAACCTCCCTGGCGGTATGATTCTGTCTGGAATTACGTACCAAAAGCGGTACAATTATTTTGCAAGGAAATTTGGCGTTTTATACTGTAGGCCTGCAATTCTTAGGAATAACTCATTTAAATCTGACCAAACAAGAGTCTAGTAGGCATCCCGGGTATGAATTTGTTTTAAAAACAAAATGATAAATTATAATATAATAAATAATTATAAATAATTATAACAAATAATAATATAATTGTAATAAAAATTATTCAATAATGTAATCAACTCAAAATCACTGAAATGTGCTCAGTTGCAGAATTGTCGCTGTCATTACTTTTATTTTTTTATGATGAATTTCCCCACAAATCGCTATCGCACAATTCTGCAAGTGATTATAATTTATTATCGCTGTTTTCTAGCTGCTCTAAAACCATTTTTTTACATAAAGGGACACTTTTGGTTGCTATTGACAATCTACAGTTTGCAGTCAGAAAGAACAGTTTTTATTATATAAAAGAACATGTAGGGCACTGGGCAGACCACTAGGGACAAGGGGGATGTGTATTTTTTACATACAGTACTGTAATCTATAACTGTAGCAGTGGCGGCTGGTGAAGTTTTATGATGGGGGGGCGCAATACCCCGCCCTTCCACATTTGGTCCCTCCCACTTCTCATAAGCCACACCCCTTATAGAATCCACCACTCCGTCCCCTGTATTCCACTCAATGTCAGGAGTATACAGCTCAGTGTCACAGCACAGAGTATATAGCCCCAGCATCACAAATCATGGTATATAGCGCAGCCTTACAGATCGGTGCAAACAAACTAAAATATGACACTGTTAGTAATGAAGTACTCGAAATGGGCAGGAGATTACCAGAGACTGCGGACATACTGCACAGGATTACCAGAGACTGCGGACATACTGCACAGGATTACCAGAGACTGCGGACATACTGCACAGGATTACCAGAGACTGCGGACATACTGCACAGGATTACCAGAGACTGCGGACATACTGCACAGGATTACCAGAGACTGCGGACATACTGCACAGGATTACCAGAGACTGCGGACATACTGCACAGGATTACCAGAGACTGCGGACATACTGCACATGATTACCAGAGACTGCGGACATACTGCACAAGATTACCAGAGACTGCGGACATACTGCACAAGAGTACCAGAGACTGCGGACATACTGCAGAAGATTACCAGAGACTGCGGACATACTGCGGACATACTGCAGGAGATTACCAGAGACTGCGGACATACTGCAGGAGATTACCAGAGACTGCGGACATACTGCAAAAGATTACCAGAGACTGCGGACATACAGCAGGAGATTACCAGAGACTGCGGACATACTGCAGGAGATTACCAGAGACTGCGGACATACTGCAGGAGATTACCAGAGACTGCGGACATACTGCACAGGATTACCAGAGACTGCGGACATACTGCACAAGATTACCAGAGACTGCAGACATACTGCAGGAGATTACCAGAGACTGCGGACATACTGCAGGAGATTACCAGAGACTGCGAACATACTGCAAAAGATTACCAGAGACTGCGGACATACTACACAAGATTACCAGAGACTGCGGACATACTACACAAGATTACCAGAGACTGCGGACATACTGCACAAGATTACCAGAGACTGCGGACATACTGCAGGAGATTACCAGAGACTGCGGACATACTGCACAAGATTACCAGAGACTGCAGGAATTACTTGTCCTGCGACTTGGGACTTAAATGTTGCATGACAAGTCGTACCCCATGATTTCCAATGAGAACCGTTCATATCTGTGCGACTTCAAAGTAGTCCCTGCATTACTTTGGTCCCACTTTGATGCAACTTGAGGTCCATAGACCTCCAGAATACACAGGCATTGCTTTAAGTCACATCAGAATTGCAGTAGAATTGTGCAACTTTCAGACTGCATTAGCCTGAAAGTCGCAAGATTCTGCCACAATTTTTTGGTGCGATTTTGCAGCGACTTGAAGCAATGCCTATGTATTCTGGAGGTCTATGGACCTCAAGTCACATCAAAGTGGGACAAAAGTAATGCAGGAACTACTTCAAAGTTGCACAGATATGAACAGTTCTCATTGGAAATCATCGGGTCCAACTTATCCTGCAACTTTCCAGTCCCAAGTCGCAGGACAATTTGCAAGCGGGGGGTGGGGTGGTGTTGACGGCCGATATTTTCCCTGCACATTAAGTATAAAAAAAGTTTTTTATACTTGGTCTGGTGGGGTAGTGTTACCGCCCGCTATTTGTGCTGTAATGAATTTTTACATAGAAAAGAAATGTTGTTAATAAATGGGTAAATGAATTATAAAAAAAAGATTTTTTTAATAACCGTTATTGGAAAAATCTTTTTTTTATAATTCATTTACCCATTTATTAACAACATTTATTTTCTATGTAAAAATTCATTACAGCACAAGTAACACTACAGCGGGCGGTAACACTACCCCACCAGACCACCCCCCCCCCCTCCCCCCCAGTTATTAAAAAAAAAACTTTTTTTATACTTAATGCTAAATTGAATCAAATATAAAAAATAAACTGTTAATAAGCTTAATATATTTAACTAATATTAAATAAAAAAAAACATTAATTGGGGGGGGGGGGGGGGGGGGTTGTTGCCTGGCATTGTATATAAAAAAGAAATTGGATTAAGCAGGGGGGGTGGAGGGTGGATGCCAGCCGCCGAATATTAGATAAAAAAAATGACGAATATTAAATGCAATAAAAAGCCTTTGAATAAGCGGGGGGGGGGGGGGGCCGCCGAATAATCAATTGAAAAAAAACTTTGAATAAGCGGGGGGGGGGGGGGGGAAGGGGGGGCCGGCCGGCCAATAAGAAAATACTTTGTGGAAATCGCGGGAGGGGTTGGATGCAGCTGTGAAGCGGCCGCCGAAGTAGAGACAGGCAAGCTTACCTCGTCCACGGTCGGGCGCACTGAGCTCGAGCTGCCCCGACGTCACTTCCTGTTTTTCAAGTGACGTCGGAACGAGCACAGAGACGGGCGGGTGCACACAGACAGTGTATGCACCCGCCCGGCCATAACTATACACTCCATCGCGCCGGAAGCAAATGGCGCGATGGAGAGCGCCACAAAGGCATATTTTTTGTGCCAATGTAGCGCCGCGTCTGCAATCCCGTGATTGCACAGACGTGGCGCTACTCCTACAGGACTGTTCCCGGCGTCCGGCGCGCGGACATAGAGCCCATAAGGCCCTTTTTTGGGAAAAAAAAAATTCTTAAAGGGACAGATTTAAAAAAAAAATATATTTTTTTTTTTTTTTTTTTACTGACTGTGGGAAGGGGGGCGGCGCCCGGGCGCCCCTATGGACAAGCCGCCACTGGATTACAGTATACTGTATGTAATGTGTTTGTTTACTTTTTTTAATTTGGCGCCGTTCTCCGCCCCCGTGCGTCGTAACGTCGCAGGGAATGGAGATCGGCGGCACACGGGGACACTGTGAATTGAGCGAGGACCGCTCGCTCACACAGCGGGGATGCATCGCAGGATCCAGGAACAAGGTAAGTAACTTTGTCTGTGGATGCTGCGAGCAGGTAAGCGGCGCTGCTGACTCTGGGATACCGATAGTAGCATGGAAAAACCACCCCGAGTCACGCTCGGGGATACCGCTAAGGGGTTGTAAAGGTAAAAAAACATTCCCTAAATAGCTTCCTCCTTCACTTACCTCATCCTTCGATTTTGCTTTTAAATGTCCTTATTTCTTCTGAGAAATCCTCACTTCCTGTTCTTCTGTCTGTAACTCCACACAGTAATGCAAGGCTTTCTCCCTGTTGTGGAGAAAGCCTCTTGAGGGGGGAGGGGGCGAGCAGGAGGGTCAGGACGCTCTCTACTTTGCAGACAGAGAAATGAGCTGTGTGTTAGTGGGCGTCCTGACACTCCTGCTTGCCCCTTCCCCCCTCAAGAGGCTTTCTCCACACCAAGGAGAAAGCCTTGCATTACTGTGTGGAGTTACGGACAGAAGAACAGGAAGTGAGGATTTCTCAGAAGAAATAAGGACATTTAAAAGCAAAATCGAAGGATGAGGTAAGTGAAGGAGGACTCCACTAAGGTAAAGGAAGCTATTTAGGGGGAAAAAAATACCTTTACAACCCCTTTAAGTGACACACAAAATAAAGATACTATTGACAAAATTCTTTAACACTATTTTATTACTTTATACTTTTGACAATATACTGTAAACTCATTCCTTAGATATGTTGAAGTCTTGTGCTCTTTAATAAGTTATGTTATGTTGTGCTGCTCTAAATTTGAACCACACTTGACTTGCAGGGCTGAAGATCTGGTAGCTCCTAACTGTCGTTGAACCAGATCTCCCAGCATGCAGAACATCATCAAACAAGCTTACATAAGTACTTCTAGATCACATACCCTGTGTAGTCTATCATAATCTCCACATTTTCTAATTAATATTATTAGCCCTCTTTTTTGCACAGAGGGGAAGAGGTTGCAGAGAATCGCTGTGAAATCTGTTCATTATTGTCCTCGTAACAAGCAGCTATTATTGGATTTAGTCTTGACCGTATCCTTTGGAACCAACGCAGTCTCTCACCGCATGGGTATTTGCTGCAGGCTTTGAAATGTCACCATAGCAACCGGAAGATTTTGACAAAAGTAGCATGTCCGTCCATTCACATTACTGCTCTAGCTGGTCTGTTAAAGATGCCACAGCGCCTTATTGACTCTTCTGCTAAAATATGCTGTTTGCAGGTTGCTTTAACATATCTAATTTGCACCACCAATAGCAGAGCTATTACAGCTTGTCTGTTCCTGCTTTATGGTGCCGGGCTGCTGTGAATAGAAATATTGTTAAGCGAAGGTTAATGCAGCCGTGTTTACCAACAAGCTGCGGATTAAAATAGATTCCGACAAAGAGCAAGGCAGACTACATAAGCTGTTTATGGTGCTGAACAAAAATAATGACTTCTACAAGCTCTATCAGAAACAAAGGATTTAGGATTACTACGGATATGTATCAACGTGAATTACAATCTTAACAAATTGTGATCATCTGATTGGGCAGTAATGTGTAACTAAACACTGCCTAACATATACAGTATTTGCAATGTATGCTTTTTATTTTGAAGATACAATTAGGCTTACCTAAAGATCTATGGGCCAGATCCACAGCCAGGCGGCGCAACTTAACTTTTTTCATTTAAGTTACACGGCCGCAAATTTCCCAAGTTAGTGCCCAATCCACAAAGCACTTACCTGGAAATGTGCAGCGGTGTAACTTAAATCCGTCCGGCGCAAGGCGTGCCCAATCTAATTGGGCGAGTCCCATTTAAATTATGCGCGCTCCCGCGCCGGACGTACTGCGCATGCTCCGTCGGGTAAATTACCCGACGTGCATTGCGCTAACCGACGTCGCACCAACGTCATTTGCTTAGACGTTAACGTAAATGGCGTCCAGCGCCATTCACGGACGTCTTACGCAAACGACGTTGAGGTTTAAATTTCGACGCGGGAACGACGGCCATACTTACCATGGCTTAGTCAAATAGGACTCAGCCCTAGTTTTACGCGATGTAACTCGACGGAAACGACGTAGATTTAGATCGAAGGGCCGTTCGGGACGTTCGGGGATCGCCGTAAGTCTTCATTTGCATATTCTACGCCGGCCGCAATGGCCTCGCCACCTAGCGGCCGGCCTAGAATTGCATCCTTAAGATCCGACAGTGTAATTCAATTACACCTGTCGGATCTTAGGGCTAGCTATGCGTAACTGATTCTAAGAATCAGTCGCATAGTTAGAAACAGAGATACGACGGCGTATCAGTAGATACGCCGTCGTATCTCTTTTGAGGATATGGCCCTATAGTCACAGCACGCACTTTCATTTTATAACATCAGCAGTCTAATAACAATACAAACAAAAGTTATTTTTTGACAATCCAATATAAGCCAATAAGAAAATCTCCTTTCATGTTGTGAGTTCTGTCTGTCTGCTGGCCATCTCTTTCCACAACCTCCTGGATTCCTTGCATGCTTTGCAACTTTTCCTCTGCTGCTTACTTTCCATTTCTAAGGAATGGAAAGGGATTTCTCTGTATAGACAGAAAAAAACACTGCGCTATCGTGTAAATAAATTAACAGTGAAAAAAAATAATTGTACGTCCAGCGGATAAGGGTGGTGGAGTGGTGGTCTTGGACAAAAGCGATTACATAGCTGAAATGCATAGGCTTTTGTCTGACACCACCACTTACAGCCTTTTAGCCAACAATCCAACAGTAAAATATAGGAAAGAACTCCAGGCCTTAATAAATGAAGGTTTCTCACTGGGTGTTTTAAATAAAAAAGAAAAAGCTCACTTAATTCCATCAGCACCGAGAGTACCAGTGATATATTACCTGCCTAAGGTGCATAAAAGTACCACCAATCCACCGGGTCGTCCGATCATAAGTGGTTTAGACTCTATAACGGCACGTATCGGCAAATATATAGATGAGTTCTTACAGCCATTGGTTATCTCCACTCCATCCTATTTACGTGATACCACCCAGGTTATCAATTTACTAAAAGATTGTGAATGGAAGAATGGATTTTTATTAGCTACTGCTGATGTAAATTCATTGTACACGGTCATTTCACACCATCATGGCCTAGAGGCGGTCCGTTTTTACTTACAGCAAGATAAGTCACTTTCAGTTATTCAAAGAGATTTTATTGCTAACCTTTTGGTGTTTGCAACCAGCCATAATTATTTTTGGTTTGGTGGTGATTATTATTTACAGAAATGCGGAGTAGCAATGGGCGCCAAGTTTGCCCCTAGTGTGGCAAACCTGTTCATGTCCTTCTGGGAAATTCTCTAAACATAATTTATCTAAACATTATGCGAAGCATCACGCCCAAAGTATTGATGGTACATTGTTTCTACCTATGGAAAAATTACGTCCACACTGGAGGGGTACAAATAAAGTGCGCACTATCTCCCAGCTTGAGACCCGCTGGATTTTCAATATGCGATCATATAGGCCTCATGGGTTAAATGTGGATTGGGACATTAATTGTTTTTTAAATAATGCTTAGTTTTTGTTCCCGTCCACATTTTTTATGTTCATATTTTTATGTCCATCTTTTTTATAAAATCTTTTTAACAATGTTTTTAACATATTTTTAATATTTTTATTATATTTTTGTTTTTTTCTTGATCTTCTAATGTTTTCAATATACAAATATAATTCAAATATATCAAGAAATTTATGATCTTGTAATTACATATAGGATTCATGACATATATGTATTTGTGCATGTTTAGAGGTGATATGTGTTGTACAGGCCTTGCATGTCATACTTTCATTAAGAGATGTTAAGTCATTGATAGCTGCGATGGTGTTTCCTATAGTATCCTTTGCTCCGTTTTTTCCGTCCACGTGTCTTACTCCCCTTTGTCCACAAGATGGCATCTATCTGAATATTAACATTCCTTCCCACAATTAGCGTCGTTTATGCGTCGCACATTAACACGTGCACGCTCCGTTTTTTCTTTCCCATAGCTCGTATTGATTTTGCCCTCTTCCATCATGGCGGATGAGGCTATATATAATGAGCTTCGTGATCACGTTTCTCAGGCAGCCTATCCCCGTAGACGTCCGTATTGCGACGAAACGCGTAGGAGGAGCTTAGCCACAGTGACGTCATCACGTTAGAGGGAGAGACACGCGACGGACGGAGACACGAAGCGAACGGAGGCTTGAGGAAACGCCATCCCTTCCATACCATATCCCACATGCGAGATTCCAAAGTTTTTGCTGTAAGTGCACACCTGTTTTTATTAAAGCTCAATGTTTACACAGTAATGCACTATGTGGTTTCCTACCATTCTTTATTTTTTATGAACACCAATGTTTAACTGGAGCGGATTTGAATGGGATTCTATCTTTTGGAGTTATCAATACTGGTGATTCATAGCAGTGTCTGGAATAGTCTTTTCAGGGAAGACTTTAAACATCCTTATGCTGAATTAGACCGTTGAAAGCCCGGTCTTTGTCTCTGGTAAGGAGATTTCATTTCCCACACATTGGGTGACCTTTTTGGTGGAGGATCCCTTTCCTGATTAATCACAGATGCTCACCTTAATTGGACTTAATTTGCACTGATTTTTTATGGACTATTTCTTTGTCACTTCATTTATTTATATGGTTGGATTTGTCACATTGAATACCATATTGTCAATTCTTTTATCAAATTTTTGATCATTCTTTTGGTCATTTATTTTACATTTATTTTTTTTTGCATTCAACTTTTTAAGATATATTTCACATATATATTTTTCACAGGTTTAAATATTAGCGCCGTATTATCTTGTTTTTTGTTTCTTTGTTTACTATGGTATTTTAGTATTAATACTGGCAGCTTTTCACAGAAATTAATATTTTTTTTCACTGTTAATTTATTTACACGATAGCGCAGTGTTTTTTTCTGTCTATACAGAGAAATCCCTTTCCATATTTTGTTGTATACCATAACATTGCTGCTTTCGATCCATCATGGACATTTTTGATTTTCGCTCACAGTTTAACATTAATCTTGAAGGAGTGTTTGACGATGTAGAAGAACAATCAGATGAGATTGGAGGAATTTTTGTCAGATTAAAAAACCTTCTAGTCTCAGAATTGCACACAGGATGGGACATAGCATATCTTGAGCAATATGTTAGTCAAAAAATGGTCCCCCGCAGTCTGAGATGGGAAGTAAGCCCTCAAAAGGGGGAAACTGACTTAGATGGTTGGTTCTCTTATTTTAATGGTATTGGTGTAAAATTCCTACAATTTTTAATCGATAAAAAACGGGGGAAATTAAGATCACTCAATGAAGAGGTGATCAAACTTAATGAGAAGCTTACTCCGTTTAAAGAAGATGAAATTTATAAAACTAAATCTAACTCTCTGAAAATCTTTTTAGAAAAAGAGGATCAAGAACAAAAACTGAAGAAAAAGAAAAAGTATAACAGGGATTCTGTTGACTATTCCAATAAATTAGTATTCAAATGGCAGGCTAAGATAGATGAAACTATGGAAGTTGTCTCGGGTTCTATGTCCCATCAGATTAATGCTACTCAAGAAGGCATTATTCCGACACAAATTCCATCCTGCTCTGGTGCAAATTCCAGTATAAGAGGAACTGGTCACACTAACGTCCCCCACACTAATGGCTACACCTCGGTGAAACCTAAAAAAGGTCATAATAGATCAAAAAAACTAAGACCCCGGGTAGAAACACTTGAGGGTCAATATGGGGGAGGTGTAAACCATCATCCACCTCGCAGGAGGAGGCCTTCGTATTATGACGATGACCGTGGCCTCTATGGTCATGTGAGCCATGAGGGTGCTTATGATTCCCCACTGAGAGGCTACCAAGGGTATACTCACTCTGGCCGTGATCGTGATCATCATGATACACGAGGGGTGCACCATAATGGTCGGAATTATGGATATACCCCTAGGAATAACCATGTTCCAATCCAAAACAGATTCGCCCCCCTTATGCATTATGGGGGTAGTGACGCAGTGGATGAATCTAGCACCTTTAGACACCCTGAAGAATATTTGGATCATTCAAGAAGGTTCAGACGTGAATATGACACACCCCAAGTGCATGAAAGGAACCAGTCACCTCGTTTTTTTCCCATGGACAACATCAGACCAAAAAGGCCTCACGAAGAAAGAGGGGTGTCAGAGGGGGGAGGAGGGTCAGGACCAAAGAAAAGAAAGAGATAAATATTTCAGGAGTCTTTAATCTTAGTTCGGCCCAACTTTCACAGGGTGAGCAGGCCCTACTCAGTCAAGGTTTAAAGTTTGCTCCCCCACGAACTCTTGACAAATTCGAGACCTTCATAGATGCCCACAAACTAATTAGAAAACTGAACATTAAGAGGCATTTTCTTCTTAACCCTATGGGAGTTAGAGACCAAAATCGGGTTACATATGTAGTGCACCAGCAGGTTCTCTACCATCAGCAAGTAGTGAGCCGATTGGTGATGTTGTGGTTCCAACCAGACACACCAAATTGGCAAATGCTTCTTTATATAACCCACCAGGTTTTATTTCACCTTCCTTACAGACTTTTAAGGAGCTTGTTTTAAAGGATATAGCGGACCTGAAAGTTCCCAGATCTAGAAATACATTTGAATTTCAAAGTCAACTGAAACAAATCTGTAAACGTAATGATCTGGTTGTACGTCCAGCGGATAAGGGTGGTGGAGTGGTGGTCTTGGACAAAAGCGATTACATAGCTGAAATGCATAGGCTTTTGTCTGACACCACCACTTACAGCCTTTTAGCCAACAATCCAACAGTAAAATATAGGAAAGAACTCCAGGCCTTAATAAATGAAGGTTTCTCACTGGGTGTTTTAAATAAAAAAGAAAAAGCTCACTTAATTCCATCAGCACCGAGAGTACCAGTGATATATTACCTGCCTAAGGTGCATAAAAGTACCACCAATCCACCGGGTCGTCCGATCATAAGTGGTTTAGACTCTATAACGGCACGTATCGGCAAATATATAGATGAGTTCTTACAGCCATTGGTTATCTCCACTCCATCCTATTTACGTGATACCACCCAGGTTATCAATTTACTAAAAGATTGTGAATGGAAGAATGGATTTTTATTAGCTACTGCTGATGTAAATTCATTGTACACGGTCATTTCACACCATCATGGCCTAGAGGCGGTCCGTTTTTACTTACAGCAAGATAAGTCACTTTCAGTTATTCAAAGAGATTTTATTGCTAACCTTTTGGTGTTTGCAACCAGCCATAATTATTTTTGGTTTGGTGGTGATTATTATTTACAGAAATGCGGAGTAGCAATGGGCGCCAAGTTTGCCCCTAGTGTGGCAAACCTGTTCATGTCCTTCTGGGAAAAAGAAGTCATTGATGTCAACCCTCCAAGTCAACTCAAATTGTGGAAACGTTACATTGATGACATTTTGGTGATCTGGGAGGGTGATACCCCATCCCTTGATAGTTTTTTATCCAGCCTAAATATTAATGATCGAGGAATTTTTTTAAAATATGATATTAGTGCATCCACAATTAATTTTTTGGATCTTATTATCATTGCTAAAGATGAGACATTAACTACTATGACCCATTTTAAAGAAACTGATCGCAATGCATACATCCCTACTACGAGCTGCCATCATTCACAATGGCTTAAGGCTGTCCCAAAGGGACAATTCCAGAGAATTAGACGCAATTGTACCTCCCTACATGATTTTCAACAACAGGCCCAAATTCTAAAGAAGAAATTCTTAGATAAAGGCTATAAAGAAGACAGTATTGATGAAACTATTTTGACTGTCAGTACTTTAAATAGAGATCAGCTTTTAACCACAAAAAAGACAGATACTGATAATAAAGATTTTTTCAGCTTCGCTTTAATTACTGGGTTCTCTGACCAACACTTCTCTGTAAAAAAGATCTTAAGAAAACATTGGGGTGTTTTAAAGAATGATCAGATATTGGGATCGATCATTCCAGAGAAACCCATAGTAATTTTCAGAGGAGCACCATCATTACGTTTAAAGGTTGCCCCAAATATAATAGATCCTCCTAAAGTAGTAAATTTCTTTCAAGAAATGAAGGGTTTTTATCCATGTCGAAAATGCAATATTTGCAAAATTAATGCATTTCAGGGACGTAAGCTTACTACTTTTCAATCTACTCAGACTCTTAAGATTTATGACATTGAGACATTTATTACCTGTACAAGTGACCATGTGGTCTACTTAATACAGTGTCCCTGTAAAAAACAATACATAGGACGAACCAAACGAGCTGTTAATATTAGATTAAATGAACATGTAGGTAATATAGGTAGAGGATTCTCTAAACATAATTTATCTAAACATTATGCGAAGCATCACGCCCAAAGTATTGATGGTACATTGTTTCTACCTATGGAAAAATTACGTCCACACTGGAGGGGTACAAATAAAGTGCGCACTATCTCCCAGCTTGAGACCCGCTGGATTTTCAATATGCGATCATATAGGCCTCATGGGTTAAATGTGGATTGGGACATTAATTGTTTTTTAAATAATGCTTAGTTTTTGTTCCCGTCCACATTTTTTATGTTCATATTTTTATGTCCATCTTTTTTATAAAATCTTTTTAACAATGTTTTTAACATATTTTTAATATTTTTATTATATTTTTGTTTTTTTCTTGATCTTCTAATGTTTTCAATATACAAATATAATTCAAATATATCAAGAAATTTATGATCTTGTAATTACATATAGGATTCATGACATATATGTATTTGTGCATGTTTAGAGGTGATATGTGTTGTACAGGCCTTGCATGTCATACTTTCATTAAGAGATGTTAAGTCATTGATAGCTGCGATGGTGTTTCCTATAGTATCCTTTGCTCCGTTTTTTCCGTCCACGTGTCTTACTCCCCTTTGTCCACAAGATGGCATCTATCTGAATATTAACATTCCTTCCCACAATTAGCGTCGTTTATGCGTCGCACATTAACACGTGCATGCTCCGTTTTTTCTTTCCCATAGCTCGTATTGATTTTGCCCTCTTCCATCATGGCGGATGAGGCTATATATAATGAGCTTCGTGATCACGTTTCTCAGGCAGCCTATCCCCGTAGACGTCCGTATTGCGACGAAACGCGTAGGAGGAGCTTAGCCACAGTGACGTCATCACGTTAGAGGGAGAGACACGCGACGGACGGAGACACGAAGCGAACGGAGGCTTGAGGAAACGCCATCCCTTCCATACCATATCCCACATGCGAGATTCCAAAGTTTTTGCTGTAAGTGCACACCTGTTTTTATTAAAGCTCAATGTTTACACAGTAATGCACTATGTGGTTTCCTACCATTCTTTATTTTTTATGAACACCAATGTTTAACTGGAGCGGATTTGAATGGGATTCTATCTTTTGGAGTTATCAATACTGGTGATTCATAGCAGTGTCTGGAATAGTCTTTTCAGGGAAGACTTTAAACATCCTTATGCTGAATTAGACCGTTGAAAGCCCGGTCTTTGTCTCTGGTAAGGAGATTTCATTTCCCACACATTGGGTGACCTTTTTGGTGGAGGATCCCTTTCCTGATTAATCACAGATGCTCACCTTAATTGGACTTAATTTGCACTGATTTTTTATGGACTATTTCTTTGTCACTTCATTTATTTATATGGTTGGATTTGTCACATTGAATACCATATTGTCAATTCTTTTATCAAATTTTTGATCATTCTTTTGGTCATTTATTTTACATTTATTTTTTTTGCATTCAACTTTTTAAGATATATTTCACATATATATTTTTCACAGGTTTAAATATTAGCGCCGTATTATCTTGTTTTTCATTTCTAAGGAATACATAGCCCATGGTAAACAAAATAATAGTGAAGCCCCTCAAAAACCATAAAAAGCAAAAAACATAAAGCATAAATAAGTAATAAAAAGAAGTTGAAATTCCAATGTGATGTCCAATATAGTGACAAATATCAAACAATAACACCAGTGTTGATGCAGCAATTCTTCATAGAAGTGCCTCAGTGATCTCCCAGTGAATTTCAAACTCACCAAGTGGTCCAACCTTGATAATGTCCCATTTGACGAAACTCGTCAGGGAATAGATTTTCATGCTGACGTCACACCGCTGCTCGATTTAGGGTCGACAGTGGCTTAAGGATGTAAGTTCATTGATTCACTGTCCTTTATCTGCTGTATGCACATTTTTAATAATAAATGCTGCACTAATGGAACTCTCTCTGGGTCTTGGTGAGCTTCATTAATCTGCAGTTGGAAGCTTTCAAAGAGGTTCTTTGTAGTCCCTATGCTGTTATGGTTCCTTGCTGGATCAACATGCTGTTTTAGGCATTTTTTCTGCTGTGGTGGCAGCTACCCGCTTTGGTGAGTTTGAAATTCACTTGGCGGTAGGAGATCGCTGAATCTTTTCTATGAAGAATTGCTGCATTAAATTGGTGTTATTGTTTGATATTTGTCACTATATTGGACATCACATTGGAATTTCAACTTCAATATTTTGACTTTATTGCATTACTTATTTATGCTTTATGTTTTTTTGCATTTTATGCTTTTTGAAGTGCTTCACTATTATTTTGTATATCTGCACTGAAGCACAGTTATGCTGATTTTTAGTGTAAGCAGCCTTACCTGAAATTATTTTACACAGCATGGATATTACTTTCTGTATATATCCCATGGTACCTTGCTGCCTGCAAGCAGTGATTCCTGCACTGACTCTGCCTCCTGAAACTCCTCCTCTCAGCATCTCTGCAGTTAAGAAGGCAGACTCTGTGCAATGTGTGACACAGTAGTGAATACTCATAGGGAATAGGAGTCATGGAATTCAAGGAAGTGTGTAGGGATCTTCACAAAGTAAGTTTACAAACTTCAGGATCATTCATATTGAAGTGGAACTGCACTGTATCTGAGCACCACAAACCAAAAGCGCTATTTTAACTTATTTTTAATCCTCAAAGCAAACTCCCCCATCCATCTGTGCCTCCATGCTTTATTTGGCTGAGAAATCACTTATGCCGCATACACACGATAGGAAATTCCGACAACAAAACCATGGATTTTTTTCTGACGGAATGTTGGCTCAAACTTGTGTTGCATACGGAAATTCTGACCGTCAAGAACGCGGTCACGTACAACACGTACAACACTACGACAAGCTGAGAAAAATGAAGTACAATGATTCTGAGCATGCGTAGGATTTTGGTGTGTCAGAATTGCATACAGACGATCGGAATTTGCGACAAGAACTTTTCCCATCTGAGAATTTGAGAACCAGACCTCAAATTTTTCCTGTCGGAAATTCTGACAGAAAATATCTGATGGGGCCTACACACGGTTGGAATATCCGACCAAAAGCTCAAATCCAAAGTGTGTACACAGCATTAGAAAAACACCCCCTAACATTTCTGGCTGTGGCCATCTTGAGTAAGGACAGATGATTCATACAGCATTTCCTGTAATCCATCTGCCCTTAGCGCAAACATGTAAGCAGGAGGATGCGCTTAGCTGAGAAAACTTCTCCTCCCCTCCTGAAGACTCCTGGGATGTATGACATAATTTGCCTAGGCATAGAAACTAGGAGGTGACTAAAGAAATACAACAAAAACTGTTTAGAACAAGTAAATATTATATACTTGCTTATCTATTTACTAGTGCTAGCAGAATAAGGATTCAAAATAGTCAATGCTGACTGAGAGAGTGAAGTTCCACTTTAACAAGAGTAGGCTTGAAATACAATGTAGAAATGGATATATGATTCTAGATTTTGACCGCAGATACATTTTAACATGTCAGTGTAAAGATTAATGATGTCTTGCAAGGCATCTTCTTGGACTACAGTTTTCGTTAGTTGCTATGAGTTATAGTTTTTTGCACATTATTCTTTGGCTTTTTTATTAAAGTGTATCTATCATAAGTTTAACAAGCCTGATCCCCAAACTTACCATAGAAGTGATGATAAGTCACAGAAAAAACAACATTTGCTGCAATGGTCCCACTGATCTTTTGAAGCATTCAGTATGCTAATCTTTATACACCAAGGCACATCCCTAAAAGCAATGCAGTGCATTAGCAAGCTATTCAGAGATGCTCTATGTTGTGTTGTTGGGGTCTAGCTTAGCACTGTAACTTCTGAAAGTAGGAGAGACTGAAGGCAGTTGTCTGGGTTTTCAATTGCTCCTGGCAGTGCCTTGACTTTGTTTATAAAGTTTATTCACAGGAAGCAACTATAAGCATTGTAAGTGTCAGAAGCACTCATCTCAAAGGTGGGTTTTCCAGATTGTTGCAAAAAGGATGCGCAGGCGGGCAGAACCTTTCCTTTTCATGTGTCACTTAAAGGGGTTGTAAAGGTAAAAAAAAAAAAAAAATCCCTAAATAGCTTCCTTTACCTTAGTGCAGTCCTCCTTCACTTACCTCATCCTTCGATTTTGTTTTATATGTCCTTATTTCTTCTGAGAAATCCTCACTTCCTGTTCTTCTGTCTGTAACTCCACACAGTAATGCAAGGCTTTCTCACTGGTGTGGAGAAAGCCTCTTGAGGGGGGAGCGGGCAATCAGGAGAGTCAGGACACCCACTAACACACAGCTCCTTTCCCTATCTGCAAAGTAGAGAGTGTCCTGACTGCGAGGGACCCACCATCCTACTTCCAAAGAGGCCACTAATGGCCTTTGTGTCTATTCCTTTCCTCTCTCTTTTCCCCCTTTTCCCTCCATCTTTTTTAATATAAATGTTAAATAAATAGTAATAGTGATTATTAATATGTGCCTCGTGTTTGACTAATGGTCACTCATCTTTATATGTGTCGGCCCTCAAGGCCTATTTCCCCAAATGGAATAACAACGTGCATATAAAAAAAAAAAGGAAAAGGACGAAGGGAGGGGCGAAACCCCTTACCTACTTCCATGTAATTTATTTATCCCACCCTCCTCTACCAAACCCTCATAAGAGGCCACTCTTGGCCATGGTGTTAAAAATATAAAATAAGCGTTATAATGAAAAAATCTTCCACTGTGTGTACTTTTTATTGGTCCTACTGACCTACTTCCCTTCCCACTTTAAGTGACATCCCCCTACCCCCCCCCCCCCTCAAAATTAACTATTGTGAAAAGAGAGAGGGAAGAAAAAAATATTATCCTCTTAGTGACAGTGTTAACCTCTATCTCCTATTTCCCCACTCCTACCCCTCCCTACCCTCCCCATTTCAACGTAACTGAACTCCCCTTCTCTCCTAATTCGGGGCAGACGTCCTACTCCACACTATCAAGGCTGTATAAAGGAGATTCCAAGGAGATCAGTAAGGAAGAGTGAGTGAAGAGAAAAAAATAATAAAAATAATTTCCTTCCCTTTTCTTTTCTTTTTTTTTTTTCATACACATATGCATATATGCATATACTTACATATTTTATAGCGCAAAAAACATAAATAAATCAATTCTGGTCAATGGGCATAGTTCTAGCTCTTTATTCTTCCATAGCTATAACCCTATTCGACTACCCTAGGGGCCTCATGTATCTGTTACGTCCCCTGCTTTCCCACTTCATTTCTCCTATCTTTAGCCCATTTCAGGTGCATACTGTATCGAGCCTGCCCATGTCATCTAAAAATTCCCCTTTTTTGTTCTTCACTACTTAAATCCACCTTTCAGCTTCCATTATCCGATTGACCTCCTTTTTCCAGTCTGCTAAAGTTGGGCAGGCGATCTGTTTCCAAAATCTGGGGATTAATAATTTCGCTGCATTTAATAAGTGTGGTATAATACTCTTCCTAAAACCTTTAATGGAGCCAGGCGTTCCATGGAATAGAAAGCATAGAGGCGTAAACTCCATAGGAGTAGGGGTCAACCTCTCGACCCACGGTGCAATTGCTTCCCAGAATATTTTAATCCTGGGGCATTCCCACCATAAGTGGAGAAATGTACCCCGTTGCTCGCACCCTCTCCAACACCGGGCATCTACCGCTGGGTACATCTGATTTAACCTTACTGGTGTCCTATACCACCGTGTCATAAATTTATAGGCCATTTCCTGAACATAGGAGCTTATAGAGGTAGAATAAATTGATTTAATCATTTTTTTTATTTGTTCCTCTGACAGTGCCTTGTTTAATTCTCTTTCCCAATCCCTGATGAAGTATGGTACTTTACTCTTTTGGGAGCCTAATATCAATCTATACATCTGAGACAGCAAATGCCTAGCTTCCCTCAAGTGCACACACTGACCCTCAAACACCGTAATTGAGTTTAGTGATCTCAGTGGGGGTTGCATCTTATTAAAAAATCCTGTCATTTGATAATATCTCCATCCTGCTGTGGGTATGTTCCCTAGAGCTGTGACCAAGTCCAGGTAGGTTGCTAGGGTTCCCTGCAGGGCGAATTTACCACATGTGGTATCTCCCCCCCGGCCCCACGCCCCCAGGAATCCCCCCCGCTCCGCCGGTGGAAACCATGGGAATCCCTCCATTGGCGCCAGGGGGGACACCTGGGGTGTATAGTCTCTCTTTTTGTTCAACCCATTCCATATTAACAAAGAATTCCAGGTCAGGGGAGATGTCCATTTCGAGAGTCCTCTTGACATACTCGGGATCCAAGGAGCCCCTGCCAAGTTCCTCCCCGCTATTGTCTTTTCTAGTGGGACCCACATTTTATTAGAGGAGTCATGACACCAGTTCAAAATTCGGACCAACGACATTGCCTTATAGTATACTGATATGTCTGGCAACCCCATTCCTCCCTCTACCTTGCTTCTGCGCAGGATGTCATAAGCCAGCCTTGGTCGTTTGTTATTCCACACAAATGCTACAAATTCCTTCCGTATCTGTTTAAAAAAGGTTTCTGGTACTTTAATCGGGACTGTATGTAGTATGTAGATAATTCTAGGTAGTAATACACGGTAGTGTTCGTGAGCAGGTGATTCCAATCAAGGTGAATGGTCACAAAAAACAGTTGAAAAAAACAACTTTTCACGAACTGTGTTTTTTGTGACCATTCACCTTGATTGGAATCACCTGCTCACGAACACTACCGTGTATTATATAATCATTTTTGATTTTTTGATTTTTTCTGCATTTGATCATCCTACGTGGACTAATGAACTATTTCTTTATGAATTTATCACTTTTGGATTAACTGATGTTTATAATTCACAACTTTTGAGTTGCCCACCTGTGCACAGCCGACCCTGATCCAGCTTACGCTGGAAGGCGGCCATCTGTCACCATACATTAATTGCATTAGTGTTTATTTTTTCTCACTTTTTGTATTGGTTTTCACTCAAGGCACATTTTGGTTTGATTATTTCTGTGACTGATTGTCACATATACTGGGCACCTTGTGATGGTATTTAGTGCCTATATTGGGTACTTGTGGAACTGACTGTCACATATACCTCACATTTATAATTTTGTCACGTTTATTACACACAGCATACTCCATGTCTGAGAGTTAAACTGCATTATTTATTTACACCAGGAATCTTTTGGGCACTTGTGCTGCTTTGATCCCAGCCTTTGGTTCACACACTAGCTCATCTTATCATTTATTGATATATTAAGCCCCAGTAGAGACAGCGCCACAACCCCCACATTTTTCTTTTACTCTTTTGTGTCCTCTAGGGGATCACTCTTCGGGGGGGCAGCAGTCTCTATACACTCAATAGTTACCCAACACACTACACCCTCCTCTAACATTCCCAGACTGTTCCTAAGCGCGGCACTCTCCTTTATTTTTATTTTCATTTCTTCAAGTCCCCCACTATCCTGGCCAATAGGTATACGTAGTTAAGGTTATATAAAAAAAATTGATCCGCGGTGATGTGTACCCCCAGATAGAACAAGGAGTCCTTCTTCCATACGAAGGGGTACAACCTCCTCAGTATCCCCACCATCTCTTGAGGTACATGACTGGGTAAAAGTATTGATTTTTCAAAGTTGATTTTGAAATTGGATAGATACCCATATCTGTCCACTTCCTGCATTAAAGCTGTTAAAGATGTCTGTGGTGTTGAAAGGTGGTAGAATAATAAGTCATCCGCATACGCTAGTACTTTATGTTCCACATCTCCAATACATGTCCCTGCTATATCCCCCTTACTTCTAATCTTACAAAGAAATGGTTCCAATATTAAAGCAAATATTAGTGGTGAAAGTGGGCAGCCCTGTCTCGTTCCATTTTGTATATTAATATAGTCCGATATTGTGCCATGTACTTTAACCCTTGCTCTTGGGCCGCGTATAGAGCCATTACCCATCCCATCATACGGTCTCCTAGGCCCACACACCTCAAGACTTCATTCATAAAACCCCAATTCAACCTATTGAAGGCTTTTTCAGCATCCATTGATAGTACAATCTTTTGGGTTTTCTCAGGTCCATATTGCATCCAATGAAGAAGGTGGAGTGCCCGGATAGTGTTATCCCTTGCCTCACGTTCTTTCATGAAACCTATCTGGTCTGGGTGAACTAAAGCCCCAATATGCTCTTGTAGTCGTAGGGCCAAGATTTTGGCCAGCAGTTTAGTGTCTGAGTTGAGCAGAGAAATAGGCCTATAATTAGCACAGTTCTGCAGATCTTTTCCTTCTTTTAGAAGTACAGTAAGGTATGCCAACAGGGCTTCTGGCGGTAGTGGATTAGTTATATTGATTGTAATTACACATCGGTTTTATCAACTCCAAAGAGAATTTTTTATAGTAAGTATTTGTCAATCCATCTGGGCCAGGGCTTTTCCCTGTCGGCAAGGCTGTTATTGCTCTGCTCAACTCTTCCACTGTAATTGGAAGTTCCATTTCTGCTATAATTGCTTCCGATAGGGTAGGCATTGATGACTCACTTATATACTCTCGTATCTCTTCCCTTCTGTAGTCCTCCATGTCCTCTATTTGTGAGGTCTAACAGAGGGGCTCAAGATGAGGGACCAAGAAGAGGGACTTTTTTTCATTTTCGGCACACAGGTCGATAAAGCCAGTGCCGCAGATCCTGATACTCAAGGCCAGCTGCTCACAATGTTTCCTTTGTGGAGTGATTCTAGATAGCTATGCTTCCTCAGTTCCTGAGGGCTGAGGCAGGTGAGGATGTAGCTGGCAGATAATGAGAGGTGACTGAGGGCGCAGCTCCGGGACCTCATCTGGTGCAAAGGCTGTCTTGAGCCCTTCCATCTACTCTGGGTGGAAGGTACAGTCCTCAGTAAACAAGAGAGCCAGTTCAGAAAGCATAACAGAATCAAACAGTAAGACAGCCATAGAAATGCCATATGTAGGAGCCCCAGGACAAGAACACTCTGAACAGGTCTCCCAAACATTTATTACCTCCCCAGCTACCTTCTGGGCACCTCCCAGGGATTGGCTGGGTTCTGATAAATATTCATAAATCAGTATGTGGTGGCAGCAATCTGTTTGGACTATCTTTTGACAGCTTTATATTTTATGGACTATTTGACATGTGCACTGTCGAAAAATTAGTTTTTTCGTTTCATTTGTTTTTTTGTAAATTAGAAAATTTGTTAATTTGAAAATTTGTAGTTCGTAAATTCGTAAATCTGAAAATTCAAAAATTCAGAAATTCCAAAATTCGTAAATTCAAAAATTCATAATGCGTAAATTCAAATATTCAAAAATTCCTAATTCAGAAATTCGCAATCCTGAAAATTTAAAAATCCGAAAATAAGAAAGGAAATCCCGAAAATTTGAAAGAACAAAAATCCCAAAATTCTAAATAATAACTAACTAATAATAGCTAACTATTAAATTGTAGGTATTGGAATTGCCTTTCAAATTTGACTGTTAGTGAACGTAACGAATACGAATTTATCTGAAGTTACAAATTATCCGAAATAAAGAATGCTGCATCTAAACAAATGGAACAGAACAAAATAATAATAAATAATAATAATACCCATTTTTTTTTATTATTATTATTATTATTATTATTATTGTTATTTATTATTATCAATTTGTTACTTGCCCATTCCTTATTACTGATAATTCTTAACTTCGGAAAAACTTTTATTCGTTACGTTCACTAACAGGCAAATTTGAAAGGAAATTCCAATACCTATAATTTAATAGTTAAGTTATTGTTAGTTATTTCAGATTTTCGAGTTTTTGAATTGTCGGAATTTAGGGCCAGATTCACAGAAGAAGTACGCCGGAGTATCTGCTGATACTTTCAAATTTGCTGTGTCGTATCTTTAGTTTGAATTCTCAAACCAAGATACGACGGCTTCTGGCTTGTGAATCAAGCACTTGCCCGTAAAACTTGCGGCGGTGTAACGTAAATGCAATACGTTACGCCGCCGGAATTCTACCTGAATCTGGCCCTTAGTTCTAATTTTCGGATTTTCGTTCTTTTGAATTTATTCCTATTTTTGTATTTCTGAATTTTAGTGTTTTGGAATTTTCAGATTTCTGAATTTCCGTAATTTTGTCTAAATAAAAAACGAATTTGGAACTAAACAAATTGCACATGTCTATTTGGTTACAATAGAACTCCAAGGGCTAGATTCAGCATTAATTTACGCTGGCGTATCTATAGATACGCCGTGTAAATTCAAAGCTGTGCTGGCGTATCTTTTTTCTGTATTCAGAAAGCAAGATACGTCGACATTAGCCTAAGTATCTTAGGGTGCATATTTACGCTGACCGCTAGGTGGCGCTTCTGCCGTTTTCGGCATAGAATATGCAAATGACCTAGATACCCCGATTCACAAATTTACGCACGTCCGGCGCTATTTTTTTACGTCGTTTACGTTAGGCTTTTTCGGCGTAAGGTTGCTCCTGCTATTATGAGGCGTATGCAATGTTAAGTATGGACGTCGTTCCCGCGTCGAATTTTGAAATTTTTATGTCGTTTGCGTAAGTCGTTCGCGGATAGGGCTGGACGTAATTTACGTTCACGTCGAAACCAATGACGTCCTTGCGGCGTACTTTGGAGCAATGCACACTGGGAAATTCCACGGACGGCGCATGCGCCGTTCAGGAAAAATTTCAATCACGTCGGGTCACCACCCATTTACATAAAACACGCCCCCCTCATACTCATTTGAATTAGGCGCGCTCATGCCGCCCCATTTACGCTACGCCACTGCAACTTACAGAGCAAGTGCTTTGTGAATACTGCACTTGCCCGTGTAAGTTGCGGCGGCGTAGCGTAAATAACATACACTACGCCCGCACAAACTTACGGCGGGCTACTTGAATCTAGCCCAAGTGTTTTGCACCTTTTACTTGTGTTTGTCAGGAACAATCAAGCACTGGCATTGGTAGGAAACAGATAACCACTCCACTTAGTACAGTGAAGCCAAAAACTAAATTAAGCCAAGTCTAGACTCCGTATTTCTTTCATAACATGTTTTCTTTAAGACACGCATATACCTTGACCACTCCCACTGATCACTGATGTGTTTTTTTTAATTGATCATTGCAGAGGAAGTTGTTGAAGGAAAAAATGCAATACTTATTGGAATGAGTCAATGGAATTCAAATGACTTGGTGGAACAAATTGAAACCATTGGAAAGCTAGAAGAGAATCCAGGTAAGAATTATTACTAAATACAACACTTAAAGCCCGCATTACATCTGCTTATATGTTCATTTTATACGATTTGAAGAGATTTTGGGGCTGCATAGTGGCGGTGGAACTAGCACACTGTGGATGCACTTGAAGTTTAATTTTTGCATACAAACCTTTCTGATGATTGTCTGGAGGTGGATATCACTGTGATCCATTGTGGATATTCCATCTGTGTACTATTTGGGATCAACTTCTGGACACTTCAGTATATGAACTTTGTTGCACTTCCTTATCTATATGTGGACATCACTAGATGATATATGAACATCTTATTTATATGTGGATATCACTATATGATATATGAATTGTTTTGAATATTACTGCATGATATAAGAATTTTTGTGCATTGTGACACTTTAATATCATTTTATACTAATTGGTTGAGCCAATGTCAAAGAAACAGTTGAATAGGGGAGAAACAGACAATTTTGAATCCAGTTTAATATGGTTGTACAGTATAACTGAGTATCGTCAGCATAGAAATAATGGTTTCAAGGTGAGAGAGTAAAGCTGGCCATATAAATTTGGCTGGTTCAGCAGAGCCTGGCTACACGATCAATGCATGGCTGTCCCTCTTCAACAGAAGTTTAGCATTAAATTGACTTCTGTTGAATGTACAAATTGGAAAACGTTTGTTGATCAGCGGTCGCAGTGAATGGCTGCAGCACAACGATCAGTGTATTCGGACAGCGGCAGGGTGCCGCTGTCACTATATTATGTCCTGGTGGGGGGGGGGGGTTCCATCCAACTTGTTTGTGTTAATGGAAGAATTTGCTAGTCTCCGCCGGCAGTGGAGAAAGTAGACTGCACCTGGCTACAAGCAGGCAGATTAGGAAAGTCACAACAAATTCAGAACATCTAAACCATGGGTAGGCAACCTTTGAGAGGCAGAGATCTACCTGGATAACATGAAAGGGTTCAAAGATCCCTGGGGTGTGGCAACCTTTAAAAAAATTAAAATAAACGATCAAGCCCCCCAAAAAATGATGGCCTGAAGAACAGTGTGTCACAGTAGTGTCCTTTGCCTCGCTTCACATCACCCCTCACAGTAGTGTCCACTGTCCCCCTTCAAATCACTCTCCACAGTAGTGTCCTCTGCCCCTTCACATGATTCCCCCAAAACTATGTTCTCTGCCCCCCTCCCAAATTATTTTCCTCTGCCCTCCTTCACACCACCCCCACAGTAGTGTCCTCTGACCCCCATAGTAGTGTCCTCTGCCCCCTTCCACATCATCTCTCACAGTAGTGTCCTCTGCCCTTCTCCCCCCCAGTGATGTCCACTGTCCCCTTTAACCTTACCCCCCACAGTAGTGTCCTCTTTCCCACACACAGTACTGACCTCTGCCCCCCTTTCACATCACCCCCACTGTAGTTTCCTCTGTCCCCCCCCCCACATTAGTGACCTCTGCCCCCTTTCACATTACCCCCAGAGTAGTATCCTCTGCCCTTCTGCCCCCTCCCACGGTTGTGCCCTCTGCCCACTCCTCACCCACAGTAGGGTTATGTGCCCCCCAAAGCAGTGTCCTCTGCCCCCACACAGTAATAACCTCTGCTTCCTAACAGCATTGTCCTCTGACCTTATGCCCCCCACAAGTGGTGTCCTATGTCCCCTTTCACATCACCCCCCACAGTAGTGTCCTCTTTCCCCCACACAGTAGTGACCTCTGTGCCCTTTCACATCAACCCCCACAGTAGTGTCCTCTGCCCCTCTGCCCACTCCAATGGAAGTGCCCACTGCCCACCCCCACAGTAGGGTCCTGTGCTCCCCAAAGCAGTGTCCTCCTCTCCCCAATAGCTGTGTCCACTGCCCCCTTCCCATCATCTTCCACAGTAGTGTCCTCTGCCCCCACAGTAGTGTCATGTGCTCCCCACAGTAGTGTCCTCTGCCCCCCAAAGAAGTATCCTGTGCCCCCCACAGTAGTGTTCTGTGGTCCTTACACAGTGATGACCTCTGCCCCACATAGCAGTGTCCTCTGTCCCCCTTCTTATCACCCCCCATAGTAGCATGCTCTGCTCAGTCCCCCCCACAGTAGGATCAGGTGCTCCCCAAAGCAGTGTCCTCAGCTCCCCAATAGCACTGCCCCCTATCCCATCACCCCCCTTCCACAGTAGTGTCCTCTGCCCCCACAGTAGTGTCATGTGCTCCCCACAGTAGTGTCCTATGCCCCCCAAAGCAGTATTCTGTGCCCCCCACAGTAGTGTCCTGTGGCCCTTACACAGTGATGACCTCTGCCCCACATAGCAGTGTCCTCTGTCCCCCTTCGTATCACCCCCCCACAGTAGCATGCTTTGCTCCCCCCCCCCCACAATAGTGTCCTGTGCCCCCCAAAGCTGCATCCACAGTGTCCTGTGTCCCCACAGTTGTTTTTTCTCCCCCCCCCCATAGTAGTGTTCTCGTCCCACTAAACATCAAACCACCCCCCCCAAGTGAGCGGGAGGCAGCATATTTCTTGACAGAGGGTGGGAACAGGAGCTGCCGGAATCAACTTTTCATATTAACAAGCTGGAGATTTGTTGCTAGGACTGCCCTGCATCCCAGCAATCAATCACCTGCCAGGTAACTTGAAACTTGAAAAGTTAATTGGAGCAGCTCCCGCCCTCTGCCCTGAGCTTTGCTGCCTCCCGCTCTCTGCTCTGACATGAGGATGAGCGGCACTTAGCACAGATAGGTCAATGGTTAGTTTACAATTGACTGGTTGCCGACTCCCATTCTAAACTATGTGATTAAGTGATTTAGTAAGTAGTGAAGCAATTGGATGACCATAACAGTCAGAGAGCTAAGATTTTCTGAAGGAGAATTAGCAATGGCAGCCTTCATACTTCTTCAGTGAGGCTCGGTTCACACCTAAACTAGCCGCGGATCGCACAGGAATGCTGTGTGCCCCTGTTCTCTGTTTCAGGGATGAATCAGGGCTGAATCTTTGCCTGAATTCGTCCCTGAAACTGAGCCAAATGTGCACAGCGTTTCTGTGCAGTGCGCTCCGCAGCTGCCCCATAGATATGTGAAGCGGCTCCATAGAGAGTCGGTCACATTCTCCTGCTATGCAAATTGGATGTGGAGAAACCTGCATCCAATTCGCATAGATGTGAACCTAGCCTGAAGGTTTAATTTTAGTGCAGAAACACACATTAGATTTTTTTTATCACTCAGTCAAACTACCAAAATAACAAGATATTAATGGCTAAGACTAGTGATAGACCACTACGCAGATGTAAGACATGACTCTCTACAATGTGAGCTACCCTAGTAGCAATGTAGTACAAACAAATTGCACATGATCACACAATGCTTCACTCATGAGCAGTTCATTTCTACTACACGCTACTATTACAACTAATATAAAAGGCAGGCTTCTGTTTAGTGAACGCTTGTTACCGTCACTGATTAAAGCTTATAGTGTTACTAAACCCACAACAGTAAAATCAGTTTGTATATCCAGTAAAGCATTCTTCTTATACTCCCAGTGGAACCTAAGGAGTTAATTATTTTTATTGTATAAAAAGTCTGTTTGCTCCTATCTTCTCTGATTCTCCCCTTCTTCCACAGTCCCCAATCCACCTTTTGATAGTAATGTGCCTTAAAGTCGATGTAAACCTGAAAAAAAAAATATATTTTTTGATGTCACAATGTACAGTATAAGATTTCCTATCATCTGTGCCCAGTCTTGCCACACAGAGTTAATCCAGCTCTGAGCAATCCTCTTTTATTGTTCAGTGAAATAAAACGGACTTACAGAGAAAAACCTTAGTCCGTTCCGCCTCTTTGCTGTGAGTGACAGGTTATTTACATATCTCATGCACTAGCCTGGAGACAGGCATTCGTTTTTAATTCCCACCCCCACTCCTTTTCTGAAGTCATGTTGTTACTTTTCAGGATTTTGACTGGATGTTAGGGATCATAGCAGAATTTAGTGTAAGGAATACACAATAGAAAATGCATATTGGCAAGGGGAATGTAGAGGAGGGCGGGGAGTCTACTGACATCACGACTCCACCCACAGAGCTCCAGACAACAGATCCACCCACAAAATCTGCAGTTTTTCAGTTCTTATAACAGACAGAGGGGAGACATTTGACAGGTAAGGATACATGCAGGAGGCATGTAAATCCTTATAGATCAGCACTATGGGCCATATTCTCAATGAAGTTACGATGGAGTAAGTCAGATACTCCATCGTAACTCCCTTTTTTGGCCAGTGTATCTATGCTCCTGATTCTCAGAATCATTTTTGCATAGATACACTTAAGATCCGCCATCTGTAAGTCACTTACACTGGCGGATCTTAAATGCAATGACGCCGGCCGCCGCTAGATGGCATTTACGTGAAGGAGTCATTTGCATATGCAAATGATCCTTCTACGCCGATTCTCGAACGAGTTCGCGTCGCGTAACCATCGCTAACGTCGTTTGCGTAAGCGGAAACTTACTCCTGCTATATGAGGGGTAAGTTTCCGCAAGTCTCGCGTAGGCCATGTTACGGATGGCGTCGGGTCCCCGTCGTGTTTTTTCGTCGGGTACGTCGTTTACGTAAGTCGTTCTTGAATACGACTTTACGTCAATGACGCACACGTCGGCGTCATTGACGTTTTCCGCCGAAAACTGGAGCATGCGCACTGGGCTTTTTGCAGCCCGGCGCATGCCCAGTTCTTTCGCATCGGGGGCGCTCTTCATTTGAATAGAAGACGCCCCCTTGGAGATCCGCCAGGCCACGCCGGGACACTTACACTCCGCTGTCCCAACTTATGGAGCAAGTGTTTGGGGAATACAACACCTGCTCCAGTAAGTTGGGACAGCGGAGTGTAAGTGCCCTAAGCGCAGCAGGCGGATATTTTTAGAGAATATGGCCCTATGACAGTAGTTTAGAAAGGATGAACATGGGTTTACATCCACTTTATGGTCACTGTGCACATGCTCAGTTTGGTGTGTATTGCTAGAGAGACTTTTTTCTTGGGAGGGTGCATGTGATCAGCACAGGGCCAATCAGAACTGTCTAGACAGAGGGCCAAGGTTCTGCAGCCTCATAGGACAGTCAGAGGAGAATGAAAACTCATCCTACATGCTTTAACCAGTGCTTGGCCGGACACTGATAGACGTCATAAGACTGCTATATACCACTGAGAGAAGGTATTTAGCAGTTTATATTCATTAAAATAATTGTATTTCCATGTGTATTGTGGGAGACAGTCCTGGGTTTAGTAACATTTTACATTTTCAGGCACAAAAACGTCCATTTAAATATATTCCTCTAGAGCCACAAAGAACATAAGTCCACTTTGTATGCACCAAATGCTTTTGCATACCCAGTTATTATCATAAACAAACTGTGCTGCCCATAACCTATATGGAGTGCCGAGCTGTGGGAGGGACCTAGCAGGCCCACCCACTACAGGCTGCCTGGAGGCAGAGACAAGACTAGTCACCCTGCACAAGCAGGGAGAGTAGCAGTGACTAGTCTTCATTAAGGAAGCTCCTGCACAGAGGCAACGTTTTATGCTCACTTACTGCACAGATCTGAAAGAAATACACAAAGCACACAAAGATACAAGTAAGACTATAAATGCCTCTTGTTTTTAGACAATGGCCCAGATTCTCGTAGGAGTTACGCCGGCGTATCTCCAGATACGCCGTCGTAACTCTGAGTGTGAGGCGTCGTATCTATGCGCCTGATTCTTAGAATCAGTTACGCATAGATTTGTCTTAGATCCGACCAGCGTAAGTCTCTTACGCCATCGTATCTAAGTTGCATATTTACGCTGGCCGCTAGGTGGCGCTTCCGTCGATTTACGCGTTGAATATGGTAATGAGCTAGATACGCCGATTCTCAAATGTACGTGCGCCCGGCGCATTTTTTTACATCGTTTACGTAAGGCTTTTTTGGGCGTAAAGTTACCCCTGCTCTATGAGACGTAGATGAGGCGTACCAATGTTAGGTATGGACGTCGGAACAGCATCAAATTTTTCACGTTTTACGTCGTTTGCGTAAGTCGTCCGTGAATGGGGCTCGACGTAAGTTACATTCACGTCGACTAGGCATTGAGCGGGCGCAATTTAATTTGAAAATTCGACGTGATACTGAGCATGCGCGCGCATGCGCCGTTCGATAAAAGCGTAATTTACGTGGGGTCACAAAACATTTACATACAACACGCCCCCCTACCAGCCTAGTTTGAATTGGGTGGGCTTACGCCGTATCAGATACACTACGCCGCCGTAACTTTGAGCGGAAGATGTTTCTGAATACGGGACCCGCCGCTCTAAGTTACGGCGGCGTAGTGTATCTGAGATACGCTACGCCCGCCTAAAGATAGGCGTTTTTTTGAGAATCTGGGCCAATATTTTCTTATCCCAAAGTTCAGCTTTCCAATTAGGGTTTCAAAAAAATAATAGATTTCTTTGCTACTGACAGATTGAACAATTTGTTGTCTGTAACCGTATCTGCTTCACACTAAAACTATGCGCCATTCATGAGATGAGGGGCAGCAAGTTGTTAAATTTCTCACAAATAGATTTAATAGCTCGTCTAGCCCTAGGGTAATCTTTAATGATTTTAGTAGAGTAATTGAGCTACAATGTACAAAAAAAGGCCTCTGAGTTCCTGTACCAAAGGACATCACAACCTACTTTCCGAGTTCTGATAATCAAGTTCAGTCAGCTACAACATATCCAATCAGGCTTTGTTCTTTTTATCATTAATTACAAATTTGTTTTCTCTACTAAATTATAACCAAACTATATTTATTTTAATCACTTTTGACATACTAATAAAGTCATTAACAAGGCTTCTTTGTATGGAATCCTAAAGTGCAAGACAATGCATCATGCTTAGTGAAGGACACAACTTAGGATAACGTCAACAAGGGAATGCAAAAAAAAATCTTTTCTAAGGACAGATAAAAAATTGCATACTGTGATGATTATATATTGATTTTTAAGTGAGATGCAAAACAGGAAAGTAATTAGAAGAAACTCAAGTTAATGCACTGTGGCAGTTCCAGGACAAGGTCATCCAGTGCCCATGGCAAAGATGGAAAATTGCGACCCCCTCCTTCATTGGTAGGGGGAAGGGGGCTAATGGCTGTGTGTGCAATGCTGATCAATATTCCTGTTTCACACGTTCCTGGTAAAATGGCTCAAAAATTGGTGGATACTGCAGCGATTACCAGTTGGGTCCTGGAAACATCAAATAATCGAACATATACACCAGCACACTATGGATCGTCCAATCACGTCCAAAAAAGTTTTATTGTAGAAAAATCCATGGCTTTTTTTCAGGGGGAACTTGGGGGAGGCTTTGGCAAAGCTGGGAAATTGTAGCTACATGCATACTATTTATGTTTGTGAGTAGTTATATTTTATCTCTAATAAAATTGTCGTTTGATAATGCACTAGGCCAGGGCGCCCTCTGTTTTTATCTATTTTCCAGCTTGGCTGGCTGCCTTGGCTGGGGGACCTCTGGCCTACCCGACTGTAGATTGCAGATAGCTATTCTAAGCCTCCAGGACACTGACAATCCCAAGTACAGCAACTGACTGATACTACAGGCAGCTACACAGTATTCAGGAAACCATGAGTACCAGCTTTCTGGGCCTAGAGACTTTTTTGGACTCTTTTGGGAGAGCTTTTCCTTTGCACATTCAGGACTATACTTCTGGTGAGGAGCCCCTATTTAGTACCAGTTCACCTTCACTTTAAAGGGGTGCATTTACCCTAAATAAATAGTTCAGATTAAAGGGGTTGTAAAGACAAAAATATTTTCCTCTTAAATTAAAGTCTGACGGTAGCTGCTAAAGTAAAAAGTAATGTTTTGCATTATAACTAGTTTGATACCTGTTGAAATCGAGTTGTTTTATTCACCTCCGTCACTCCTGAATCGTTATTCTCACTGACTTCCTGGTTTGCGGTGCGCATTCATGCTACATCACGGCCTAATGGGAACTACAGTTCCCATTAGGCTCAGCCTCCATGCCTGTGAGGGATAAGAGAGCATCTTCACGCAGGGCTGTAGTCATAGGGAGGGGGTGAGCACATTCTGCTTTCCACCATGCAAAACGGCTCAGATGCTGGTGGAAAGCAAGAAGAGGAGTGACAGGAAATGGCATTTTCAAACCTGGATTACTGTATTTTGGAGGTCAAAAGGAAAAACGAGGTAAGTGATATTTAAATGCTCTAGCTTACAGCAATCAATTGATCTAATAAAAAACAAACCTTTAGTGTTCCTTTAAGTGTCCTCTACTGCAAGTTGTTAAAGTTTATTGAAGTATCCCTAGGCTCACCTTCACCCTTTCCCCACTCTCTAACAAAATAAAAACCATAAAAAAAGACATGCACAGCCTGTTTTCTGCCTTCAGTGAATTGGAAATACCTGTGCTTGGCTGCTGTGTGCCTATCAGGGAATGGAATCTGGGACCAAACAGCAAGAGCAGTCCCAGCTCTGCACTACATATGGTGTGAGTGTTAAGCCTCGTACACACGATTGGACTTCCAGCGGACTTTTCCGTGAATTTTGGTCTGAAGGGCGTTGGCCGTGAACTTGTTCTGCATACACACGGCCCAACATTTTCAGCCAACATTCACCAAACCACGTGGTTTTTCAGCTCTTTACTGCCACCCTTTGGGCAACTTCTGCTATTGTTGTCTGATGTTTAGCATTGGTTTCCGAACATGCGTATTTGTACTTTGGATTTTAGTTGGACGGATTTGTGTACACACGATCTGATAAACCAATGTAACAGATTTATTGCCAGACAGTTGGCGAGCATGAACAGCCAAAATTTGTTGTCGTTAATTCAGACAACAATTGTCTGATAGAGCATACACGCGGTCGGATTATCCGGCACAACACGTCAGTCAGACAATTATGGCCATAATATTGGATTGTGTGTACGGGCCTTAAGGCTAGCCAGTTAACTGTGGTGGTAGGGTAAAACAAGGTAATTGGCCTAGGGTGGCTAAAGAGATAAATGCAGCCCTATCCACCAGAGATGAGCTTCTTCTCTCTATTCAGGAGAGCAATGCCTTGAATATAAATGCAATTGTTTATATAAGATTTACTAGCAGATTTGTTTGAGTTTGAAAGCATCTCTGTGACAGCATCAATATACTGGTTAATATTTATAAAGTATAAACTTGTGTGTTAATCTAATTATGGTAAAATATGTGCTTCTTTATCTTGTTGCAAAATGTGGATTTCATCATAAATAAAACCTACTGGCTATAAATCTGACATCACATTGTCCAAATAAGAATAGCTGTAACATTAACATTAGAGTGAAATGGAAATTAAAAATTCCTTTTTCTGGAGAATGATGAAAGTAGGCTGGCACAATGTTTTCCATTGAAGTAAACACTGCCTTGAAAAATGAGTTCAGCAAATGCAGACATAAGCAAGATCTACAATGGGCTGATGAGACTGAAATAAATGATTCCGTCCTAAAGAGTTCAACCTTTCCTGTGCAACATGCGCTGTGTATTCTTCAGAAGTAATACATTGAAAAGGCCTTTTTAGAGAGAGCAGTGACCAAATTCTTTATTGGACTCTTAAAATATATACTCTTAAAATCTTAAAATACATATTTTATTCATTTTTGATTTTGTCTGGCCAAGTCTGTATAATGAAGAATGGGAAAATTTAGGAGATAACATTAGGAGATAATGTATGCAGAATATGGTGTTTCATACTAGAGGTCGACCGATATATCGGCAGGCCGATATATCGGCCGATATTTGGCCGTTTTGGAGAAATTGGCATTGGCCGATTTTTATCCAAATTAGGCCGATATTTAACATGGCCGCTAGCGGTGCCATGGATCCGGAGCTAGGCCGAAGTCGTGGCCTTTCCTGATGCTGTGACCGCGGCGGCAATCCGCGGATCCGCGGATTGCCGCCGCGGTCACAGCATCAGGAAAGGTTGCGGCTTCGGCCTAACTCCGGAGCCACGGCCATCTTGGTACACCCAGCGCGGCGGCCCTCCTCTCTGTTTACACCCACAGAGGAGGAGGGGCCCACGCTCGTGGGACACACACCGCTGTCCGGTGTCTGTACAACGGGGGGCAGGGGGGGTCTGTACTGAGGAGGGGGGTGTCTATACTGGAGGGAGAGGGGGTCTGTACTGAGGGGGGTGTCATTATTTGTTTGCACCAGTGCCACCTGCCATTGCCAATTAGTGCCACTTCCGTCCAGTGCCATCTGCCAATGCCACCTGCCAGTGCCAATAACAGTGCCACCATCCAGTGCCAATTAGTGCCACCTTCCATCCAGTGCCATCTGCCAATGCCACCTGCCAGTGCCAATACCAGTGCCACCATCCAGTGCCAATTAGTGCCACCTTCCATCCAGTGCCACCTACCAGTGCCAACTAAAGCCATCAGTGCCACCTGCCAATGCCAACCAGTGCCATCTGTCAGTGCTAACTATTGCCATCCAGTGCCAATTAGTGCCACCTGCCAGTCAGTGCCAACCAGTGCCACTTGCCAGGGTCACCTGTTAGTGCCACCTGCCATCTGCCAGTGCCAACCAGTGCCATCTGCCAATCAGTGCCACCTGCCAGTGTCAATTAGTGCCACCTGCCAGTGCCAATAAGTGCCACCTGCCAATCAGTGCCATCTGCTAGTACCATCTTTCAGTGCCATCCAGTGCAACCTGCCAGTGCCAATAAGTGCCACCTGCCAATCCGTGCCTTCTGCTAGTGCCATCTTCCAGTGCCAATTCGTGTCATCCAGTGCCACGAGCCAGTGCCACAAAAAAAAAAAAAAAACGGCCTAAAATATCAGCCGCAAAAATCGGCATCATATATCGGCCATCGGCCGCACCGATTTCAAAATATCGGCATCGGCCAGAGAAAAACCCATATCGGTCGACCTGTTTCATACCATCCTTGAAAAACTGTTTTACTAGTAGTCAATCAATGCACTCCCAATGGCATTTTAGAACCATTGTACATGCTCTATAGTCACAAAATGTATTTAAAGGATAAGTTCACTTTAAAAAATAAAAAATAAATAAATGCAAATTTATTTATTTTTGCTGGTAAAAAAATGTGCATTTATTTACTTATTTATGGAACCTATAAAGAATCTTTGGTGCCATGTAAGTCTTCTGCAGATCTTTCTGTGTATCTGTGTACCCATACATCCCATACGGGCAAGTAGATACACTGACGGGAAGTAACAATAACCTACCACGGCACTTCACAGCCCCATGGTCGTTCTTTGAGAACTACAAGCCGACAGCCGCAAAGGATATCGGGTCTTGTAGTTCAGTGGTCATCAACCCTGTCCTGCAGGGCCCACTAACAGGCCAGGTTTTATGTATTACCTTGGGGAGATGCAGACTAGAATACTGCAATCACTGAGCAGCAAATGATATCACCTGTGATGTATTTCAGTTATCTTGCAAACCTGGCCTGTTAGTGGGCCCTGAGGACAAGGTTGATGACCACTGTTGTAGTTCATTCACACACAGAGCTGTACTGCTGTCACAGGGAAGGGTGGGGATCAGGCAGCAGCTGCAGCACTGAGAACATGTTTATGTGTTCCAGCTTAAAAATGGATGGAACCTGTAACATGTTCCCAAAGGTGACTTTACAGTATTCTTTAAAATGCAACAGCTAAGTTCTTATGTAACAATGCCTTATTTTGACTGTACTTCGTTGCTAGGTTCCTTCCTTGGTTGTACTGTAAAGACTTTTTTATAGTTATACTATCTGCCATCTACTCTTTTACCAGAGTACGATACCCAAGATATACTATAGGACTTGAAAGCTGGGGAGGAAAATAGCTTCTCTATTGGCAACAAATTGTCCCATTGCTTAATGGAGGAAGTAGAGTTATAAAATGCTGAATTTTTGCATACCTCCATTTATCCAGAGGTATTGTCCCCCATTTCTGCCTTAAAGGGGTTGTAAAGGAAATTTTGATGTTCCTTTACCTTAATGCAGTGCTGTTTTTATGTCCTTATTGTTCGTTTTTGCTCTCAAGTTGCTGTAATTCTTCTCTGATCTCCACACTTCCTGGCTGTCTGTTTCCTGATGACCACAGTACTGTGAGCTTTCTCTCTGTGGTCACTAATCAAGGAGGTGTGATTACTGTGTGTCTCTGCTCACGGAGCTGTGAGAACTGAGCGATCAGCGGTGTTGGATCGCTCAAGACTCAGTGTTACAGGTGTTGGGGGACAGATGCAGCATCGGACCGATGTTGCATCTACCCAGGTAAGTATAATTCTAAAAAAAAAAAAACATACATCTCTTTTAACCACTTCCAGACCAGGCCTTTTCTGCCACTATTTGTTTACATGTAACAATCAGTATTTTTTGCTGGAAAATTACTTGGAACCCCTAAACATTATACATTATACGTTTTTTAAAGCAGAGGCCCTAGAGAATAAATTGTTGAGCTTTTTGGAATTTTAATGCAAAAAAAAACACCATACATAACCCCATTTTTATAAAATATTATATTATACTGAGTAAATAGATACCAAACATGTCATGCTTTAAAATTGTGCACGCCTTTGCAACGGCGATAAACAATGTACATTTTACTATCCATGGGTGACGCTTTAAAAGCCTTTACAGGTTACCACCTTAGATTTACAGAGGAGCTCTAGTGTTAGAATTACATCTGGTATTCCTGGTAAAAGCTCACATGTGTGGAATCCATAACATCATCTCTAGATCTGCTTTACTCTGTTCCTCCTCAGACCCAAACCAACTTTTATTCATTTTATTTTGAACCCAATTAATCATTATTTACTGTTTTTAAAATCTGGCAAACCTATTCCTCCTTCCCTTTTTGCCTTGAAGTGGTTGTATAGTAATTTTTTGAACTTTTACCTACAGGTAAGCCTATAATAAGGCTTACCTGTAGTTAAAAAAATATCTCCTAAACCTTTAGGGTTTAAGAGATATTCCCCTCGCAATGAGCTGCTGACTGCAGCGGCGCATTCGCACAGGGGATTCTCGGCTTAAGGCCCGGCAGACGCCTGACCTTGCCGGGAAGAAGAAGTCTCCCACGTGCATGCGCGGGTGTGACGACATTGCGGCTCCAGCCATTCACAGCGCTGGAGCCGCGATATACCCGGAAGACACGCCGAGGCAAAATGCCAGCTACGGACACCTCGTTCTAAGGTAAATATTTCATAATGAGCTAGTATGCAGTGCATACTAGCTCATTATGCCTTTTGCCTTACAGATGACAAAAAAAATACATTTATGGGACTATACAGCTGCTTTAACCAACACAACATAAGGGATCCTTGGGCGCTTATGTGACCAAATGAATTTCAGTATAATTGATCTTAATTTTTGTTAAATAAATTAGCAGTAATGCTATTGGAAGCATCTGGAATTTATAAAGTATCTTGAGATGTATTCTCATTTTAATTGTGTTGATTCTTCCCAGCCACAAGATCGGTCTATGTCTGAGGGAATTCAACTTTTCTTTAACTGATTTAAGTAGCAAAATGTAATTAGATTTATATAAGTCACTAAACGAAGCCAGCTGTTTCATTTGTAGGTATCTGAGTTCCTTTCTATGCCCTGTGAAGGAGAATGTGGGTTGTATCGCTTTCTGTTCTTTTCTTGGGACTGAAATATTCAACATGTCTGACTTGGTTGCATCGATTTAGAAATTTGACAGATCCCCATACTGGTTTAGTTCCTCTAGGACTTTTGGCATGGCTAATCTTGGGTTTGGGTAATCAAAGAGTACGTCTTCTGCATACACGGCAACCTTGCACTCTCCGGGCCAGATTCACAGACATGTAGAACGGCGCAGCGTATCAGAGATACACTACGCCGTCGTATCTTACCTGGCGCTAAGTCGAATCCAGGAAGAATTTGCGCCGTAAGTTACGCCGGCGTAGTGTATTTTTGGCGGCGGAATTCAAATCGGTGGGTAGGGGGCGTGATTCATTTAAATGAAGCGCGTCCCCGCGCCGATTGAACTGCGCATGCTCCGTTTCGAAATTTCCCGCCGTGCTATGCGCGAAATGACGTCTCAACGACGTTATTTTTTGAACTTCGACGTGACTTACGTCCATCCCTATTCACGGATGACTTACGCAAAAAAATAAATCAAATTTCGACGCGGGAACGACGGCCATACTTTAACATGGCAAGTCTATGTAAACGCCGCAAAATACCAGCTTTAACTATACGCCAGAAAAAAGCCGACTACAGACGATGTTAGACAATGCGACGTTCGTGGATCGTCGTAATTTGCTAATTTGCATACCCGACACGGAAAACGCCACTCAGCGGACGCCAAAGTATTGCATCTTAGATCCGAAGGCGTACGAAGACGTACACCTGTCGGATCTAACCCAGAAGCCATTGTATCTTGTTTTGAGGATTCAAAACAATGATACGACACGGGAAATTTGAAAGTACACCGGCGTATCAGTAGATACGCTGGCGTACTTCGTCTGTGAATCTGGCCCTCCATGTCCGACTCTTACCTCTTTTATGTTTACATTCACCCAGATCAAAGCTAACACAAGTTCTAAAGGCAGAACAAATAACAGGGGGCAAGGACATCCCTGTCTTGTTCCATTAAACAACTCAAAAGATTGAGATAAGTGGCCATTTATGTGCACCTTTGCTGCTGGATGGTAGTACAACACTGTTATCCATTGCATCATTCTTGGCCCAATGCCAAGATGTTCCAAAGTTGCAAACATTAATCTCTAGTCTACCCTGTCTCAGGGATAAGAGTAAAACTGGGGAGCCATCTCTTCTGACACTGTGCATCAATAAAATTCCACATTGTGGGACCTCCCTGTAAGGCCTTGTACACACGACCATTTTCCTCAGCAGAAAACCATCAAGAAAAATGCTGGCAGAGCTTTTTTTGCAGAGAAAAACGGTCGTGTGTATGTTTTTCGTTGAGAAAACTGTCGTGGATCTCGACGAGAAAAAAAGAGAACATGTTCTCCCTTTTCTCGTCGGGAGTCTCAATTTTCTCGTTGTGGTTCTCGTCGGGCTGGTTTACGACGAGAAACACGTTCGTGTGAATGCTTTAACCACTTGAGACCCGCGCTATTGACAAAAGACGTCAACAGCGCGGCTCTCAGGTGCCAACTGGATGTCTTTGGACGTCTTTTTCAAAGCATTACCCGCGCGCGCCTCTGGGGGGCGCGCAGCGGGTAAACACTGTGCCGTTGCATCACTGGGGAGCCGATGCGTGTACCTGGCGGCCGCGATGTCCGCCGGGTACACGCGATCGTCGGTGACACGGCAGGTAACAGCAGGGACGTGGAGCTCTGTGTGTAAACACAGAGCTCCACGTGCTGTCAGAGGAGAGGAGACTGATCTGTGTCTCTTGTACATAGAGACACAGCATCGGTCACCTCCCCCAGTCACCCCCCTCCCCCCACACAGTTAGAACACACCCAGGCTACACATTTAACCCCTTCCTCACCCCCTAGTGTTAACCCCTTCCCTGCCAGTCACATTTATACAGTAATTAGTGCATTTTTATAGCACTGATCGCTGTATAAATGTGAATGGTCCCAAATTTGTAGGCGCTATAACTTTTGCGCAAACCAGTCGCTTATTGCGTTTTTTTTTTTTTACAAAAATACGTCGAAAAATACGTATCGGCCTTAACTGAGAAAAAAAAAAGTTTTTTTTTTAAAAAAAAAGGGATATTTATTATAGCAACAAGTAAAAAAAAAATATTTTTTTTTTTTTAAATTGTCGCTCTTTTTTTGTTTATAGCGCAAAAAATAAAAACCGCAGAGGTGATCAAATACCACCAAAATAAAGCTCTAATTGTGGGGAAAAAAGGACGTCAATTTTGTTTGGGAGCCACGTCGCATGACCGCGCAAATGTCAGTTAAAGCGACGCAGTGCCAGAAGCTGAAATTTTGCCTGGGAACGAAGGGGGTTTATGTGCCCAGTAAGCAAGTGGTTAAAAACCCGCACATGCTCAGAATAAAGTATGAGACGGGATCGCACCTTCGGTAAATGTAGCGTTCGTAATGGAGATAGCACATTCGTCACGCTGTAACAGACTGAAAAGCGTGAATCGTCTCTCACCAAACTTTTACTTAACACGCGGTAACATGAGATAACTAAAAGCAGCCCCAAGGGTGGCGCCAGTGGAATTGAACTTCCCCTTTATAGTGCCGTCGTACGTGTTGTACGTCGCCGCGTTTGAGAACAACGAGATTTTGTCTCGACAGTGTGTATGCCACAAAAAAGCTTGACAAGAATCTCGTCAAGCTTGACAAGAACCTCGTCGAGGAAAACAATGTTTCTTTTACAACGAGATTCTCGGTCGTGTGTACGAGGCCTAACACTTGGATGTAAGTGGTTGAGACTTTGAGACTATGGTGGTCTCAGGCCCCGTACACACGACCGAGTTTCTCGGCAGAATTCAGCCAGAAATTCGATCGGAGCTGTATTCTGCCGAGAAACCCGGTCGTGTGTACACTTTTGGCCGAGGAAACCGACGAGGATCTCGTCGGGCCAAATAGAGAACATGTTCTCTATTTCCTCGTTAGTCAATGAGGAAACTTGGCTCGCTGAGATCCTCGGCGGCTTCACAAGGAACTCGACGAGCAAAACCATGTGTTTTGCCCGTCGAGTTTCTCGGACGTGTGTACGGGGCCTCAGAGGCACTTTTTGCTGAGGGTTGGGGGTTGCAGGTGGTGCTGCCTTTTGCCAGATCCAGCAGGAGAACTCACAGGAAGGGGATATGGGGTTTGGAGAGATTGCCTTTTTACCTCCACACTAATTTGTGTGCAAGCCCTATGATCTCCTTAGGTTAACATTTCCTCCTGACATCTAAAAATACCTTGTATTGTTAGACACTGCACTATTGCTGCAGATTAAATCTTCCTAGTGCTATAAATCATCTCGATAGGTCCATGCTGATCCTATCTACTTGAAACAAACTTCTGTAATCTATCTCTTCACCAGGGAACAGTAACTAATTTCTGTAAAACACTTTAGAAATAAACACAACTCGGCATAAAAAAGTCTGCAGAGAAGAATGTGGGTGGCTTTGATTTTGTGTTTTGCTGCTGACATAAATTTGAGTATGTGTACATAGGGATTTGTTTTTTTCTCCTGACATATATCTTGTCAAATGAACATGTTTTTTTGGGGTTTTGCTGTTGACATACAGTCTGCGCTCTCATAGCTCCCAACTGTCCCTGATTTGAAAGAGAGTACCTCTGTCCCTCTTCTCTCCTAATTTGTCCCTCATTTTGGTCTGGTCTATATAGTTGTATATAAAATACACTATTTATCTTTCAAACAGTGTTACCCAATGCTAAACCTTTCACCCAGTTTCCATAGGTGAGCGCAGCCTATTGCATTAAAGTCTGCACCCCAAAGCTCAAACATGCAAGAATGCAACCTGCTGTCACATGAAAGAGGCTCTGGTGGTGGGAGACAGTTGATTAAGAGCATATTACATTACACCCTAAATACAGGTGTAACGTGTTCCTAAAGTTAAACCTTTCATTTAATATAATGGGGGTATTTACACTGGCCACTGGCACCCCCAACCAGGTGCCGCCCCTGGATAATGCTAATGCACATGGGGTGATAAGGGTGTGCTGCATTTGTACATTTCAAAAGTATGTATAAAGAAATAGTAAAGAAAAACATTTGTGGGTTTAAGTAATTTTTTTTGTATAATTCACCTTTAAGAGGGCGTGACAGGGTGTGTGTCCTATGCCTACATACTATCTCTAATAGGTGTCCCTTGTTCCCATCTCAAAAAGTTGGGAGGTTTGCACTCTACATGGGCATTTGTCTTTTGCTGCTGACATATGTACTTTACATGGGCAAAAGTATTTTGCTGCTGAAATATGTACTCTACATGAGCATTTGTGTTTTGGTGCTGTCGTGCGTAGTGTTCATGAGCATAAATGTTTTGCCGCTGACATACAGTATGTACTCTACATGGGCATTTGACATGTATATTGTACATGAGCATTTGCGTTTTGCTACTGACATGTGTAATGTACATGGGCACAAGTGTTTTGCTGCAGACTTGCAATTTGTGATGTGTTTGTAAGGCCTCGTACACATGATAGGATAGCCAGAGAACTTGATTCTGAGCATGAGCGGGTTTTTAACCGATGCTTTTGCATACTAACGATCGGTTTTGACCTATCGGTTAGGCGTCCATTGGTTAAATTTTAAAGCAAGTTCCTATTTTTTTAACCAAAGGTTAAATAACCTATGGGGCCCACTCACGATCGGTTTTGACCGATGAAAACGGTCCTTCAGACCGTTGTCCTCTGGCTATCCTATCGTGTGTACGAGGCCTTAGAGTGCTGGAACACGATGTGTGAATTCTGAATTGTATAGAGAATTAGTAATTTGCACTTATTGTTGCTTTACCATGCGTGTGTTTTTATGACTTATTATGTATTTGATCATTGAATGAATACCTTTCTTTTGTGTTGAACTTTGCACAATTGTTGGCACTGTTTATGCTTGGATTACATTTTTTTTTTAATTTATTGATTCGTTTTTTTACTTATTTCGTTTTTGGTTTTGTGTGGACATCTGTTTTATGTTTTATTTGTATATGTGTATACTTAAGGAAAGATTAAACTCAATAAAAAGTATCTGACTAAATAAAGATTATGGCCCGGATTCACGTAGGAGAGCGCATCTTTGTGCCGGAGTAACGTATCCTATTTACGTTACGCCTCCGCAACTTTGAGAGGCAAGTGCAGTATTCTCAAAGCAAAGTTGCGGTCGGCGTAGCGTAAATAGGCTGGCATAAGCCCGCCTAATTAAAATGTGGAAGATGTGGGCGTGTATTATGTAAAAGTATTGTGACCCCACGTAAATGACGCTTTCTCCGAACGGCGCATGCGCAGTCCGTGAAAGTATCCCAGTGCGCATGCTCCAAATTAACCCGCAAAAAGCCAATGAACGTAAATTACGCATAGCCCTATTCGCAAACGACTTACGCAAACGACGTAATCGACTGAAAATTTGACGCTGGCCCGACGTCCATACTTAACATTGGTATGCTTCATCTACGCCTCATATAGCAGGGGTAACCTTACGCTGGGAAAAGCCTAACGTAAACGGTGTATCTGTAATGCGACGGCCGGGTGTACGTTCGTGAATTGGCGTATCTAGCTGATTTACACATTTCTAGGCGTAAATCAGCGTACACGCCCCTAGCGGCCAGCTTAAATATGCAGTTAAGATACGACAGCGTAGGAGAGCTCCTTTCTGTATCTGCAAAGTAGAGAGTGTCCTGACTTGCCTGTCCACCCCCTCCACCCTCAAGAGGCTTTCTCCACACCAGGGAGAAAGCCTTGCATTACAGTGGTGAGTTACAGACAGAAGAACAGGAAGTGAGCATTTCTCAGAAGAAATGCGGACATTTAAAAGCAAAATGGAAGGATGAGGTAAGTGAATGAGGACTGCACTAAGGTAAAGGAAGCTATTTAGGGGAAGAAAAAAAATCCTTTACAACCCCTTTAAGGAGTGTGGTCAATGATGGATTGTCAATACTGCCATCCACCAAGTGCAGCATAAACCTTACATACATATATGATTTCTGAATTCATTTCTCTTTTTTAAGTTGTACTCTGCATATATATTTCTACATAACATTGGGATCAATTAGGTAAATATTTATGTAAAGTATTTGCTTATTCAAACATTGATAACTAAGTAGAAATTAATCTGCCATAACTAAATATTTGCCTTTGGCAGGCTCTATTCTATTCTTTGTTTTAGGCAAAAAAAAAAAAAAAACATTTTTTGATCTCCTAATACAGACAGTTTAAAGCGGTATAAGACCCAAAAATAAATATATAATTTATTTAATCACATTAAAAAAACACATATTAGAAAAAAAAAAGATATTATTAATACATAACAATAATCGGAAAAAAAGTACACAGTCTCTAAAAAGAGAACATAGGAGGATGCTGAAACAAGGAAGTCGCATGGATGGCCTATGTGTCTGGAAAGCCAGGTGGTCCTAAAAGATTCCTTCTGGCTTGAGGCCAAGCATACGAAACTTAAAAAATCAGCGGCAATGGATCGCTAATTTACAAAATATTTTTTATTCAATAACTCAAGACAAGCTAGCTTTTATATATAGTATGAATTTTGCAAAATTCGCTGTATTTTTATCTGCTAATGATGGGGCAGATCCACAAAGAAGTTACGCTGGCGTATCTATTGATACGCCGCGTAACTTCTAGTTTGCTCCGGCGTATCTTTGTTTTGTATCCACAAAACAAGGTACACCTGAAGCTGAGCTAGATCGGACTGGCATATGTCTAAGTACGGCGTCGGATCTAAGGTGCATATTTTTCGCTGGCCGTTGAGTATGCAAATTAGCTAGATACGGCGATCCACGAACGTACGGCCGGCCAGCGCATTTTTTTTACGTAGTTTCCGTAAGGCTTTTTTCAGTGTATAGTTACCCCTTCTATATGAGGCGTATCCTATGTTAAGTATGGCCGTCATTCCCGCGTCAAATTTTTAATTTTTTACGTCGTTTGCGTAAGTTGTTCACGTCGTAAGCATTGGCTTGTTGCGGGTTAATTTCGAGCATGCGCACTGGGATACCCCCACAGACGGCGCATGCGCCGTTCAAAAAAACGTCATTTACGTCGGGTCAAGACGGATTTACATGAAACACGCCCCCATCACATCCATTTGAATTGCGCACCCTTACGCCGCCGTAACTTACGGCGCAAATTCTTTGAGGATAAGGAAAATACGCTGAAAGTTACGGCGGCGTAGTGTATCAGAGATACGCTACGCCGGACGCAACAATGCGCCAGGCTACGTGGATCTGGCCCAATGACTTTAGTGTATTTTTAGCGAAAATATTGTTTTGATAAACATGTTGTGCAAATATCATTGGGTCCAAAAAATCAGTAGCACCTTATTTATTTATTTTTTACTGGTCATGTGCCTTCAGAAGATCTTTTACAAACTCTGAAAGTTGTAAGGGAAAAATTTAAATCTCAATGGAAAAATTGCAAAAATGGTCTGGCCAGCTGAGTTTAAAAATGGAGCCTGGCAGAGAAAGGGTTAAATACACTAACAAATTGAAGCCAATATATGGTTTACTCTTTAAAGCAGTTACAACAAACTGTTGTTTTCCTTTTGGGATAAAGGTTTTACATGAATAAATCAAAGCCATGTAAGCACCCCCATCGGTGGTAAATGGTTTGTTTCAACCCTGTAAACTGAAAAAAAACTTTGAAAACATCACATTTAAGAATTGGTAAGCTAAAATATAATAAATGTTTGCTTTTGAATTTAATATTGCTTTAAAGTGGAGGTCCACACAAAAATGGAACCCCCCGCTTTTCGGCACCTTTCAGGGGGGAGGGGGGTGCAGATATATGCACCCACTTCCGGGCATAGACCCCGTGGTCACACCACTCCCCCCCGCTGTCTTCTGGGAAACACATAGGTCCCAGAAGACAGCGGGGACCAGTGAGGACACGCAGCATGACTCGCACATGCGCGGTAGCGAACCCGGGAAGTGAAGCCGCAGCGCTTCACTTCCTGATTCCCTCACCGAGGATGGCATCGGGGGCAGCCGAGAGCCGAGCGATTAATCGCGGGCACCCTGGACAGGTAAGTGTCCATTAATTTAAAGTCAGCAGCAGCAGTATTTGTAGCTGCTGGCTTTAAATATTTTTTTTAGGCGGACCTCCACTTTAAGTTCCCAGAGTAATCATTCCACTAATGAATAATACTAAACTCAACTGAATGTGCTGTTTTTAGCATATTTATATATTTATATTTATAGTCATTATACTGTAGTACAGATGGCCATTACTAATTTGTTAGACAATTTGTATGTTGGTGACTAAACAGAGCTGGCACCAAATACTGACCAGTCTGGGTATACTGTAAGGTGTTGACACATACAGTCATTCATACTGGGCAGACATTGCAGGCATTGCCTAAGATGCCAGCTCTATGAATAATTGATGTATTTTCAAGGCTTACGTTGGCAGTAAATATAAGAATGCTTTCACGAGAGCAATAAGATTCAATTGCCATAAGATCTTTTTTTCCCATAGATTTACATGGATGTACACAGATAGATCATGTCAAGGGAAGCATATCCAGACAGCCTAACCCTGAACTCCAGGTTTCCAGCCTTACCTTGGACAGTTGTGCTGGCTTCTCTCCTGTATTGAAAATGCTTAGTCTAATTTTCACTGCACATTGGGGTAGATTCAGAGAGAATTTACGCCGGCATATCCATAGATACGCCGCGTAAATTCAAAGCTGTGCCGGCGTATCTTCTTTCTGTATTCAGAAAGCTAGATACGCCGACATTAGCCTAACATACGACTGGCATAAGTCTCTTATGCCGTCGTATCTTAGGGTGCATTCTCACGCTGGCCGCTAGGTGGCGCTCCTGTCGTTTTCAGCGTAGAGTATGCAAATTAACTAGTTACGCCGATTCACAAACGTACGTGCGCCCGGCGGTAGTTTTCTACGTCGTTTGCGTAATCGTTTTCGTCGTAACGTTGCTCCTGCTATTAGGTGTCGCAGCCAATGTTAAGTATGGACGTCGTTCCCGCTTCGAAATTTGAATTGTTTGTGTCGTTTGCGTAAGTCGTTAGCGAATAGGGCTGGACGTAATTTACGTTCACGTCGAAACCAATACGTTGTTGCGCCGTACTTGGAAGCAATGCACACTGGGATATGTACACGGACGGCGCATGCGCCGTTCGTAAATCACGTCAATCACGTCAGGTCATCACATATTAGCATAAAACACGCCCCCCTTCCCAATTTGAATTACGCGCGCTTACGCCGGCCCCATTTACGCTATGCCGCCGCGACTTACGGAGCAAGTACTTTGTGAATACAGCACTTGCTCCTGTAAGTTGCGGAGGCGTAGCGTAAATACAATACGCTGCGCTACCGTAACTTAAAGCGCAGCTACGTGAATCTACCCCAATGAGTTTTTCACAGTAAGCATTAGAAGCTTTAGCAAAGAAAGCAAAAGAAACCCGAGGGGTAGTTTCACCATGTACTGTTTCATTTAAACTAAACACATTTTGGTCATAGATCGACCTTAAAGCGGAGCTCCACCCTAATTACAACCTTGCCTCTTTTATATTTGCGTCCTAAAATATGTTAAAAACCGATGTTTTCAATTGCTATAAATGTACAGTACCTCTGTAATAGAAGAGGCTTCCGGTCTCCAACGTTGCGGGAATAATACGGGCATTCCGTCACTTCCCGTTTGAAGCAGTGTACTCTGGGAGCTAATATGCATAGCTTCCTGTTCCTCCTCAGTAAGTTGTTCAGTAAGCTGTTGTGACTGACTTTTCACCGCTCGGATGATGGTGGAAAGCTTACTGAGGAAAAACAGGAAGTTCTAAATTCAGACAAAGAAAAAAAATATTTAGAAGAGAAATCGAAGGAAAAGTTTAGTGAACCAACAATGCACTAGCTTAAAGGGACCTATTTAGAAAATAAAAAACAAACCTTTACAACCCCTTCAAGACCTCATTTAAAAGGGCACTGTGGCCTGTACAGTGTGAGTGGGTCATTCGATTTTTTTATCTGGAGCGACCTGTAAGGGAGTTCACGAATTGTTCCCTGTCATGCTTTTTTCTACCAGAACAACACTTATCACTTATCAGTGCCACCAAACCATGCCCATCAGTGCCAGCTATTAGTGGCCATTAGTGACACCTATTAGTGCAGCTTCATCCGTGCCTCCGTATCAATGCCCACCAGTGCTGCCTTATCAGTGCCCATCAGTGCAGCCTATCAGTGCCTATAAATGCCCATCAATGCAGCCTCATCAGCACACACCAGTGAAAGAGAAGAATTACCTGTTTGCAAAATGTTATAACAAACTATAAAAAAAAATGTCAACATTTTTGGCCTTTATTTGTTTATTTAGCAAATAAAAACCCCAGCGGTGATTGAATACCACCAAAAGAAATCTCCATTTGTGTTTAAAAAATATAAAAATTTAATTTGGTACAGTGTTGCATGACCGCGCAATGCAAAGTGTGACAGCGCGGAAAGCTGAACATTGGCTTGGGCAGGAAAGGGGTATAAGTGCCCTGTAGGCAAGTGGTTAAGTTACTCTATAGTGGCTGTACAGACACAGCTGCTCATTCTAATTTAACAGGTGTGCAGACGCAGTGGTGCAGCCCCAAACAGACAGTGTTCGTACAGGACCGTGTATGAACCTCTGCACACCTACCAATTTGGGATGAGTGGCTGTGTCCAAATATCCTCTGCATCCACTGAGGCCCCATACACACCATAGAATCTATCCGCAGATAAATCCCATCAAATGGGTTTCTGCAGGTAGATCCTATGGTGTGTACACGCCAACGGATATTTATCCGCGGATAAATCTCCCCTGGGATGGATTTCCAGCAGATGGATATTTGCTGACATGCTCAACAAATCCATCTGCTGGAATCCATTCCAACGGATGGATCCGCTCGTCTGTACAGACTTACCGGATCCATCCGTCTAAAGGGATTCCCCGCACGCGTCGTTATGATTTGACGCATGCGTGGAATTCCTTATATGACAGCGTCGCGCCCGTCGCCGCGTCATAATAGCGGCGACGGCGCGACACGTCATCGGCAGAGGATTTCAGCGCGGATTTCAATGCGATGGTGTGTACACGCCATCGCATAGAAATCCTCTGAAATCCTCGAGAGGATTTATCCGCGGATACGGTCCGCTGGACCGTATCTGCGGATAAATCCTCTCGTGTGTATGGGGCCATAGAGTAACAAAGTCTGCCAGCATGCAGCTCCAGGTGGTGGCATAAAAAATTAGCACGTGTATGGGCCAAAGCACTCGCGCAGCTGACGCCTAAAAATGACCACTCGCTATGTCCCCCTTTGATTGGTTGGCTAAGTATCTTGGGGGGGGGGGGGTCCACTGGTGCACATGCCTCATGTCATCAATGATCTATGCTCTGCCTACAGTGAATTTTTGATGGGAATCCTGAGATCTCTGAGCAAAGTTCATCTACTTGTAGATTTCAGTAAAGCCCTTTTTTGGGTCATCAAAAGCCTTCCTATACATAGATAATCATTTTACAGATTCTCAATGGCAATAAATGAGCTTGTAAAATATTCTCATTTGCACTACAAATTCGAAATTAAAGCTTGTCTTCAGCGGTATTTTATTTTTTGGCTATTCTCTCTTATCAGACACTGTTGTGATCTTTTTTTGGTCCCATTGCTGTCTACACCTGAGTAACTTCTGCAGTTAGATGGCTCAATCCTTCATCCTGTGCTCTGCAATCATTCAGGGACATATTCTTCTTTTATAAATCGATAAACACATGTCATGTTCGAATAATAAGGAGCTCTGCTCTTTTTCCTTAAACTTTCGCTACTGTGTAAGTGATTTCTTTTTATTTCTATATGAAATACAGATTGTGTGGATTAGTGCATACTGCAATACATTTGTTCTAACAGATTTTCCAATATATCCTAAAATGTTTTGTCTACAAGACTTTCTCAACCAATAATGTTAATCGCATTTCCAATGTCTCTTTAAAAACAAAGGGGTAGATTCAGGTAGCTACGCTATAAGTTACGGCGGCGCAGCGTAGTGTATTTATGCTACGCCTCCGCAACTTACAGGAGGAAGTGCAGTATTCACAAAGCACTTGCTCCGTAAGTTGCGGCGGCGTAGCGTAAATGGATCCGGCATAAGCGCGCCCTTTCAAATGGGGAAGGGGGCGTGTTTTATGGTAATATGTGATGACCTGACGTGATTGACGTGATTTACAAACGGCGCATGCGCCGTCCGTGTACATATCCCAGTGTGCATTGCTTCCAAGTACGGCGTAACGATGTATTGGTTTTGACGTGAACGTAAATTACGTCCAGCCCTATTCGCGAACGACTTACGCAAACAACGTAAATGATTCAAATTTAGAAGCGGGAACGACGTCCATACTTAACATTGGCTGCGCCTCCTAATAGTAGGAGCAGCCTTACGCCGAAAAAGCCTTAACGCAAACGACTTAAAAAAACGAACGCCGGGCGCACGTACGTTTGTGAATCGGCGTACCTAGTAAATTAGCATATTCTACTCCGACAACAACGGAAGCGCCCCTAGCGGCCAAAGTTATATTGCACATAATTCTACGCCACCGCAATCAAGTTACGTCGGTGGAGGAAGCCTATTTTTTCAGCGTAACTGCCTTTGTGAATCGGCGTAACAATACGCGGGCGCAGAATTCAAATTACGGCGGCGTATCTGGAGATACGCCGCCGAAAAAGGTATGTGAATCTACCCCAAAGGCTTTTTAAATAAAGCCGTATTAAACCCAAAACCAAAAATGTCTTAAAGGGGTTGTAAAGGTAAATGTTTTTTCACCTTTATGCATCCTACAGTGGAGGTAAGTATAACATGTTCGTTATTTTACCCCCCAAAAAAATGTTGCCTTTAGTGTTCCTTTAATTGCAGCTTACCTTTCCTTATAATATGTCATAGCTACATTCGTTTTTTTCCCCCCTCTACTTTCACCTTGTGATTTGGCCATTAACACACTTCGGATGAAGGGACACAGGGGGCACAGCAGACAGCAGCATTGTCAGTCTGGGGGGAGGAGGAGAATGTCTTTTTTTACGGAAGTAGTTTCGCTTGACAGCTTCTTCAGGGATTCTTATTGGAAGGAAATGGATGCAATGGAGTCGATTTAGTAAGTGATAATTCTGGGGGGCCACCTAAGGGCATTACACATTTCCACCAGTGCACTGTGAAGTGAACCTGATGTCCGTCTCCGTCAAACAGATCTAAAGCCAGCTAAGGAAGTTTGTCTCGAAGGCCACATGGCACATTGCCACATGGCACTAGGAGAAGCAGATTGCAATTGCTGAGATGGATGGCAAAATAAATCTTAATCATGGCATGAAGTGTCAGAGACCAATCGCAAATATTCTTTACTTGACCCACATTGAGCACAACTGTCCTTGTAGAAAGAAACCTCCAAGTGAAGACCTGTATTAGAGTGCTCCCAATCTGGATGAAGGGACACAGGGGGCACAGCAGACAGCAGTGCCCATCAGGGTGCCCCTTAACATAAAATGTGCCCATCAGCATGACCCTCAACATAAAATAAGTATCATGCTAATGGGCACATTTCATGTTAAGGATCACTCTGATGGGCACATTTTGGGCCAGATTCTTAAAAGGCTTACGACGGCGCAACGCCATTTGCGCCGTCATAAGTCCTAATCAGGCCCGGCGTATCTATGCGACTGATTCTTAGAATCAGTTACGCATAGATATCCCTTAGATCTGACAGGCGTAAGGCTCTTACACTGTCAGATCTTAGATGCATTTTTTTTCCCGCCGCTAGGTGTCGCAGACGTAGTTTTCCACCGTCGTCTATGCAAATTAAGTATTTACGCGAGATTCCCAAACGTACGCGCGGTTGACGCAGAGAATTTACGACGTTTCCGTAGCTTTTGCGACGCGTAAAGTTGCCCCTGCTATATGAGGGGCAACCAACGTTAAGTATGGCCGTCGTTCCGGCGTCGAAATTTAAAAAAGTACGTTGTTTGCGTAAGTCGTCCGTGAATGGCGCTGGACGCCATTTACGTTAACGTAGAAACCAATGACGTCCATGCGACATCATTTAGCTCAATGCACGTCGGGAAATTTTAGGGACGGCGCATGCGCAGTACGATCGGCGCGGGAACGCGCCTAATTTAAATGATCCACACCCCCTACCTGGATCATTTGAATTAGGCGGGCTTGCGCCGGAGAATTTACGCTACGCCGCTGCAACTTTACAGGCAAGTGCTTTGTGAATCAAGCACTTGCCCGTAAAACTTGCGGCCGCGTAACGTAAACGAGATACGTTACGGCCGCATAGTTTTACGCCGATCTACGAGAATCTGGCCCTTTATGTTAAGTGGCACAGTGATGGGCACAACAAAATGTGCCCATCAGCGTGCCCCTTAACGTAAAATGTACCCATTAGAGTGCCCCTAACATAAAATAAGGGTCATGCTGATGGGCACATTTTATTTTAAGGGGACACACTGATGGGCACATATTATGTTAGTGGGGGTACGCTGATGGGCACATATTATGTTAAGGGGGCACTCTGATGGGGACACCTGATGTAAGGGGGCACTCTATCGGGAATACCTAATGTAAAGGGGCACTCTGATGGGGATCCTGATGTATAGGGGCACTGTAATGGGGACCCCTGAGGTAAAAGGACACTCTAATGGGAACGTTGATTCTTTCTTAAAAATGACAGGGGAGGCGGGCACAGTTTGCCATCTTCGCCCTGGGCACCAAATGGCCTTGTCCCAGCACTGCCTGTACGCACACAGAGGTTTTATACCTGAGGTCCACATGCCAAACAGTTTGGGGTTGATTTACTAAAACGAGAGAGTGCAAAATCTGGTGCAGCTGTGCATGGTAGCCAATCAGCTTTTAACTTCAGGTTGTTAAATTAAGCTTTAACAAAAAAAAAACCCTGGAAGCTGATAGGTTTCTATGTAGTACTGCACCAGATTTTGCACTCTCCAGTTATAATAAATCAACCCCCAATGTTTGAAAGATGCAGCCCTAGGTTAGGAGTTCCTCAATTCGCACTATAAAACCTTGAGGTGTTAATCTTAGAAGAAATCCTAATTTCTATTACCAGATCACAGGGAAAGCATGTGAAGAGCTCAGCAGTATCACTTGCAACCCGTATTCCTGCATGTGAGAATGAAGACTGCTCCTTCTGCTATGCGGCTGCTTATTTAATCATTCTCCCCTGACGGCATTTTAAAAGCTATTAGTCAATTTAGCCTGAATTTCCTTAACATTTTCACTTCAGATATGCCAGTTAATTCAATTACAAGGCGTGTCCTTAGTCAGGCGATCGTCACAAATGCAATTATCGGTCATTAAATGAGCTAAGATGTGCTGAAAAGAGAAAGGGTGGGGATGTGTGTGTTTCCAAGCATGGCAGTGGTGAGAAATCCATTGTGTTGTACTGTATTGTCAGGAAAACATATAGCAAGCTGTAAGTACATTTCTGTATTCACATGAATTATCAACGCTTGTTACCTCTATTCAAAGGTTCTTATGGAGAACTAAATCCAGGCATGTATACAAAACACTTTACAGCTACCAGCTAGTGGCAGCAATCAGATCCTCCTACCAACTGACTAAGGCTTCATTCACACTTGGCGGACTCCGTCGGATGTCAGCAGGCATGTCTCTGCTGACATCCGACGCTCCATAGCGATGCATGGAGCGGGTGTTCAGGTCCGCCGACAGACGGACCCGAACGGCCAAGTGTGAATGAGGCCTTACTGTATGTAGAAAATCAGCAGCAGAAGAACATGTCACACTGAGAACTGGCTGGATAGTTATATTGATAATTGATGCAGGCAGGGCTGGCCCAAGACATTGTGCTGCCTGGGTCCAAGAATAAAATGCTGCCCCCACCCCCCAAGTCGGATCCCAAGTCGCGGTAGTGTGAACAGGCACTTACTCTCTTTACTTCTAAGAGAAATGGTGTCTCAGATCAAAATCTATACAAATAGGTAGATTCACAGACAATCGCCTAAACTTGCGGCGGCGTAGCTTAGCGTGTTTAGGCTACGCCGCCGTAAGTAAGCTAGGCAAGTACATGATTCTCAATGTACTTGCCTGCTAAGTTACGACGGATTAGCCTAAATAGGCGGGCGTAAGGGCGCCTAATTCAAATGTGTTGGGGGGGGGGGGCGTGTTTAATGTTAATGAGGCTTGACCTCACGTTTTTTACTTTTTTTTCATACTGTGCATGCGCCGGGTGCCTACATTTCCCAGTGTGCATTGCGGCTAAGTACGCCACATGGGCCTATTGATTTTGACGTGGACGTAAACGACGTAAATCCCGATTCGCGGACGACTTACGCAAACAGCGTAAAAATTTCGAATTTCGCGGCGGGAACGGCGGCCATACTTAACATTACTATTCCACTAGGGCCTAGCTCTAACTTTACGCGGCCTATCTCTTACGCAAACGGCGTAAAAGTACTGTGTCGGCCGGGCGTACGTTCGTGAATCGGCGTATCCCCTCATTTACATATTCTACGCTGACCGCAATGGAAGCGCCACCTAGCGGCCATCCAAAATATTGCAATGTAAGATAGGACGGCGCAAGCCGTCGTATCTTAGATATGTTTAAGCATATATAGATTCTGAAGTAGGTCGACTTATCTACTGATAAGCCGGCCTAACGCTACCTGAATCTACCTAAATGTACAGTATTTTGACTAAAACACACAACTTCCTCTCTTTGCTTGGTTCTGCAAAATTCCAAAGAGTTGATGCAACAAACTAGCACAATTAAATTAAACAAAATATAAAACAACTTAAAGGGTCACTAAAGGAAAAAAAATGTTTAGCTGAAATGACTGTTTACAGGGTATAGAGACATAAGGGCAGATTCACGTACCTCCGAGCATCTTTCTGACGGGCGCAGCGTATCTAAGATACACTACGCCGCCGTAACTCATTTTTTTTTTTTTTTTTAATCCTCAAAGAATTCGCGCCGTAAGTTACGTCGGCGTTGTGTATCTTTGGCGGCGTAAGGGCGCGGAATTCAAATGGATGTAATGGGGGCGTGTTTTATGTAAATACGTTGTGACCCGATGTAAACAACGTTTTTTTTGAACGGCGCGGCCGTCCGTGGGGGTATCCCAGTGCGCATGCTCGAAATTAAACCGGAACCAGCCAATGCTTACGATGGTGACGTAATTTTACGCAAATTCCTATTCGCGAACGACTTACGCAAACGACGTAAAAAATTCAAAATTCGACGCGGGAACGACGGCCATACTTAACATTGAGTACGCCTCATAATAGCAGCTTTAACTATACGCCGGAAAAAGCAGAACGCAAACAACTTAAAAAAATGCGCCAGCCGGACGTACGTTCGTGACTAGCTAATTTGCATACTCAACGCGGAATTCGACGAAACGCCACCTAGCGGCCGGCGGAAAAAATGCAACTAAGATCCGACGGCGTACTAAGACGTACGCCTGTCGGATCGATCCCAGATGCCGTTGTATCTTGTTTTGTGGATACAAAACAAAGATACGACGCAGGAACTTTAAAATTACGCAGTGTATCAATAGATACGCCAGCGTAATTCTTTTGTGGATCTGCCCCATAATAGTTAACTGATTCCTTTTAAAAATGATTAAAAATAGATAAAAACCAATCATAAATTGTACCTACAGTTTAGTTTCGTTTTTGCTGTTGTTTCCTGGTTCTCTGATGTACAGAGCCAGAGAGACAATAGAGGACAGTGATGTGTTGTAAACCGAAACTGGATTGGTGCTGAGGGGTTTCAGACACACAGTAATCACACCTCCTTGATTAGTGACCACAGTGAGAAATCTCCCAGTACTGTGGTTATCAGGAAACAGACAACCAGGAAGTGTCCAGAACAGAGAGGAATTACAGCAACATCAGAGCAAAAACGAACAATGAGGACATGAAACCAGGACTGCAGTAAGGTAAAGGAAGCTATTTAGCTAAAAAAAAAAATTCCTTTAGTGACCCTTTTAATATATTCCATATTATGATTGACAGCTGTATTCAACTCTCACTCCCAATGTGAGACTCCTTCACAATTCCAGCACCCTCTTCATTTTATTATACGTAGTTTTAGACAAATCCTTACATTTTATTTGGTTGAAGTTAAATACTCCATCTAGATATGTTTTAATAATCACTGATAAAACAATTTATACAATTTATATCCAGTTCTACTTTCATCCCCCTAAGGCCCCTTTCACACTGGGGCGGGAGGTGCGCTGACGGTATAACGGCACTATTTTTAGCGGCGCTATACCGTCGGAATTGCCGCGGGATTGCGGCGGTATTCAGCTGCTAGCGGTGCAGTTTTAACCCCCGCTAGCGGCCGAAAAAGGGTTAACACCACCGGCATAGGCAGAGGCGCATTGCCGGCAGTATTACCGCGGTTTCCCATTGCTTTCAATGGAGAAGGAGCGGTAAACGCACCGCTCCTTTACCGCTGCAAAGATGCTGCTAGCAGGACATTTGGAGCGGTCCTGCTAGCACACCGCTCCAGTGTGAAAGTCCTCTGGCTTTCACATTGAGACTGCAGGGCAGGAGTTTTTCAGGCGGTATTTAGGTGCTATTTTTAGCGCTAAAACGCCTGAAAAACTCCTCGGTGTGAAAGGGGCCTAAGTATATCCATTTTGTTTCCTGTTTGGATAGCTCTATGTTCCTCAAAGGATTCCTGACCTGTTGGCATGCCTTACATTTTCTGCATGCAAAGAAGTCAGCCCTGTCCCAGAAAATGTGTGGCCTAACTGATGGGTCTAGTATTTTCTTCATGACTTTATCACCAAAGAAGGCCCAAAGTTTTGGTGATAAAGTTGTGAAGAAAACTTGACTTGTGATGGGCTTTGCAATAAAACTTTACCAGTTTGTAACGGAATGGCCCGTGGGACCCAGAAGCTCTTGAAGGGTGTGGGGTACTCCTGTTTCAGCTTTTACAAATGACTCTTGTGTCTAGGGTCATCCTATGTCCACTAGGGGCATAGGATGACTGAGAAATTATATCTCGGATTACATGAGATGGGACAGTAATGATACTTCACAATGTATTGCAGGATATCTTGAAATATTACAGGTTGTTGATTCTAAACCCAACCGGTCAATAGAGTGATTCATTCATGTGGGAACACAGACTGTTAAGGTGGTAATTAAGTCTGCTACTGTCATGTAAATTAACCTTAGTCTGGCTTCTAAGACCTTTCATTGTGTATGCTAATTGACACTGTATTGTGTGAAGTTCTATTGATGATAAATGTGTTGTGAGCTAGCACAGTCTAAAGGTCAGATGTCCGATGTGTCAGACCTGGTGCCAGAAAGTCTACCCAAGGTGTGTATTGGAGGCTCGTTAGGAAGCATTGTATAATGTTGTGGGGGGAGTTGAGTCATTGTTCATATTTGGTTGCTTACTGTATAAGAGCCTGGGTTTACCATTAAACGATCTATTCCTGTTGAACCAGAGAACAGAGCTGTGTCTCGTTTCTGGGGAATCTGTATGGGCCATGTTCGTCTGCTGGATTGTGGAGTGTCGATAAGCTGTCGTGGATTGGTGGAATGGAATATCATAAACGGCGTTAACCCCTGAACGTTACACAATTGTTTTAAGCATGCCAGCAATCATACACAGTAAGGTCCCTTTCACATTGGGCACGGAAGGTGCGGTGGCGGTATAGCGGAGCGATCTTTAGCGCCGCTATACTGTCGTATTTACCGCGATATTCGGCCGCTAGTGGTGCAGTTTTAACCCCCGCTAGCAGCCAAAAAAGGGTTAATACCACCAATCTGCAGAGGCGCATTGCCGTGAAAGGGGCCTAACTTCCTTCCAGCTTCACAGAACAGGATGTTTGTGAGGGTCACGTACAGGAGATCACATAAAGATGCTGCATGTGGCATCTGTTTTTTTATATAAGACTGAAAAATATTTCTTGCTTTCATGGTATTTAGGTGCATGAACTATATGTACAATTTGTGTGCAGTCATCCAGGAAGGCAAAGACACGATCAAACATACTAACCATGTATACTAAGCACAGAATAAATAACATAATCTATACTGTATTGTTGATAACATTCTTCTTAAAATGAAACGTCATTATATAGTTATTCCGGTTGAAAAAAAGACACTAGTTTATCTAGTTCAGCCAGAAAAAAAAAAGAACTCAAATAGAAAACGTCCGTATATTCTTTACAATACCCACAGTTGATCCAGAGGAACCCCCCCCCCCCCAATAAACATGATTCAATTTGCTCCAGTGGGGAAAAAATTCCTTCCTGATCCCCCAAGAAGCAATTGGATATTCCCTGGGTCAAAATTTACCTATAAATATTAGTGTCCAGTTGTATTATGGAATTTAGGAAATAATCCAAGCCCACGTACATTTACTGTGGAAGGGCGGCCCGGGTGCGCAAAATCACGGACCTGTATGTGATTTTGTGCACTCGGTTTAGGCTGCACGCGTGTGCCGCTCCCGCTGTGATTGGACACAGCAGGAGCCAATCAGCAGGTCTGGCAGCCGCGAGACGCGCAGCGATCCGCCGATCATTCACAGGAGAGCCATCTGCTTGTGTAGACAAGGCAAACGGCGGATCTGTCAGGAAGGGAAAAAGAGATCTTGTGATCCAGCCAGGCTGAATCACGGATTTCTATTTTCCTTCAGTGTGACACTGCCCCACACAGTTAGTAAGTACCTCCCTAGGGAACGTTTAACCCCTTGATCGCCCCTGGTGTTAACCCCTTCCCTGCCAGTGTCATTTATACAGTAATCAGTGCATTTTTTGTGCCACTGGTCCCCAAGAAGTGACACCCAAAAAGTGTCAGATTTGTCCGCTGCAATGTCGCAGTCCCCCTAAAAATCTATCCCGTAGTTTGTAGACGATATAACTTTTACGCAAACCAATCAATATACGCTTTTTGGGATTTCTTTTAACAAAAATATGTAAAAGAATATATATTGACCTAAATTGATAAAGAAATCTGTTAGGTTATATTTTTTGGGGGATATGTATTATAGCAGAAAGTAAAAAATCCTGTTTTTTTTTTGAAAAATTGCCAGTTTTTTATGCTTTTAGAGCAAAACAATTTAAATAAAAAGGTGATCAAATGCCACCAAAAGAAAGCTCTATTTGTGGGAAAAAATTATATCAATTTTATTTGATATACAGCATCGCATGACCGCGCAATTGTCAGTTAAAAGCGACGCAGTACCGTATCGCAAAAATGTACCTGGTCAGGAAGTGGGTAAAACCTTCCGGAGCTGAAGTGGTTAAAGCAATCTTCTGAGCCGTCCAGAACCAGCTCTTGAGAAAATCTATTCCACATTTTCACAGCTCTTAGGCCCCTTTCAGACGTGCATTTTCATCCATCCGTTGCGCATGAAAACGGGACATACATTGGTCCCTATGTGATTGCAGGTGTCAGCGGATAACCATCCGCTGACACCCGTAATCACCCGCCTCCGCAAAGCTCCGCAAAATCGGACGGAAGAAAATCCTATTTTTCTTCCGTCTGGCGGATCGGATGAACACGGACATGCGGTCCGTGTTCATCCGATCCCCCCATAGGGGAGAGCAGAGAAAAGACAGGGCGGTCCCTGCACAGTGTGCAGGGACCGCCCTGTCAGCCGACGGCTCAGTGGGGATTTTACGGAGGATCCCCGCTGAGCTTGACAGACACACGGAGGCGGATCATTACTGATCCGCCCCGTGTGAAAGGGCCCTTACTGTGAAGAAGTCTTTCTTTATTTGTAGATTACATCTCTTTTCTTTAAAATGAATAACTCAACACCAGGTTCACTATATGGACCCCCTATGTATTTATACATGTTAATTATATCCCCTCTCAATCTCCTCTTCTTAAGAGAGAATAAACTCAGTTCTTCTAACCTTTCCTCAAAGCTGAGCTCCTCTATGCCTCTTATCAGTTTGGTTGCCCTTCTCTGCACTTTCTCCAGTTCCCCGATATCCTTTTTGTGAATTGATGCCCAAAACTGAACTGCATATTCCAGATGAGGTCTTAGTAATGTCCATCAGTACAGACCCCTCCCTCCAAGACAAAGCACCCCCCTCCATTAGTACAGACCCCTCCCCCCAGGAAAAAGCACCCCCTCCATTAGTACAGACCTCTCCCCCAGGACATACCCCCTCCATCAGTATAGCTCCCCAGGACAAACTACCCCCCTTTATCAGTACAGCCCCCCAGGACAAATTACCCCCTTTATCAGTACACCCCCCAGGACAAACACCCCCTCTCCATCAGTACAGCCTCCGGGACAAAGGCCCCCCTTTTATCAGTACAGCCCCCAGGACAAGCCACCCCCTCCATCAGTACAGCCCCCCAGGACAAACCACCCCCTCCATCAGTACAGCCCCCCAGGACAAACTACCCCCTTTATCTACAGCCCCCCAGGAAAAAACACCTCCCTCCATCAGTGCAGCCCCCAGGACAAAACTACCCACTGTTGCCAGTACAGCTCCCCCAGGACAAACCACCCCCTCCATCAGTACAGCTCCCCAAGACAACCTACCCACCTTTATCAGTACAGCCCCCCCAGGACAAGCAACCCCCTCCATCAGTACAGCCCCCCAGGACAAACCACCCCCTCCATATAATATAGCTGTGTCCAGCAGCAAAAACCAACCATATCATCAAGCCCCCCCACCTGTCACAACACCACGGAGGATACCCCCTCCACCCGCCCATTACCGCACCAGCTCGGGTGGCTCAGGTACATGGAACATCCGGGCGGCAGCTGGAGATGAGAGGACAGTGTGCAGCCGCGCTGCCCAAGTGGAGAGCAGATCATACAGGCTCAGGCAGCAGCGCAGTAGTGAGAGACAGAAAGGAGGAGGAGCACACCTGTGGCTCTGGAGGTGGGTTTCCAGATGAAAAAAAACTGCCAAAGGGAGCCAGGGCTTTCCTCACCTTCGGGATGGTGTCACCCCTGTAGCGGGTGGCACCTGGGTGCAGACCGCACCCCCCGCACACCAATAGCGTTGCCACTGCTGTTAGGGTCAATTCAGTTTGTTGCAGGCTGGCTGGTAAGTGGGCTGGGAATTTTTGTTTGTCTTTTTTTGACATGTGTCGCCTTTCCATGTGCTCTTTGCTGCAAAGGCCAGTTATAGGGTGGGGTGGTTGCCATTTGTTTGTACTGCTAGACCGGTCTCAACAGCTTCTTCTCCCCCACACACAAGTGGACTAAGATTCTGACATCATCAAGACTAATGCAGGATCTATTACAGTCCACCCCTGGAGTGTGGGGGAGAGGGTGACAGAGGACCAAGTAAGTAAAATCAGTTTTTCTCTCCCCTAGACTAATGAGAAATTAATCCTTGCATTGCAGGCACAGTCCAACTGCAAGGGATAGTTTGTGAAGGATAGTTTTCCTGGGGTTGGACTTTGAGCACTGTCACCATAGGACAGGAAATGTCTGTGGAAAAATCTTCTTATAATTTAACTGAAAGCAGGACATATAAAAAAATATTATGTTTTTTAAGTTACACGAACATATGCAGCAACAATTAGCTTAGGGTGTTTGGGTTTAAATATTATTTAAATTTCCTATACATCCTACATACTTTTCTATCTGTCCCTATTTTCCGTCTTCTCCACTTATTTGTGACCTCTCTTCATTCTCCTTTCTGCTGGTTACCTATTAGCTATGTATCTCCCGTTCACTTATTCTTCAAGATCATTAATGACATCTGCTCCCTAGGGCCAGGGCCATCTTTTGGGCTCCATTCACACCTAGGCGTTTTTACGCCTGAAGCACTACGCTCACAAACGCCAGAGGGATGAAATAACATTATTTGCTATGGTGACTGTTCAGACCTGAACGCCGAACGCCCAAATGCCTGTCGCGCGAAGCTCAAACAAGTCCGCGTATCGTGCGGTTTGGGCGTATTTGAGCGTTTCCATTTCCCATAGAAAGTAATGGAAACGCTCGATTCAAGCGAATTGCGCGACAACGGGCGTTTGCTACGGGCGTTTCGTCGCTTTAATCAATAGAACTTGTCGCCCATGCAGAAGATTAAAAAAATCGACCAACATAGCAACAAGTGATGAAAAGATGATAATTTTTCCTATTGGCTAAAATAAAAAATTTCGAAGTACAAAAACGTCGGACAACGCTGTATGCAAACGCGCAAATAAGCATGAATACGCGCGACAAAACGCCAGAAAAAAACGCCCAAAAAAACGACCGAACGACCGACGCTCAGGTGTGAATGCAGCCTAAGGCAGGGCAAAAGGGGAAGCTGCCCTGGGCCCCATCATTGTTGTGGGGCCCAAAGAGCCTGCCCCATACTTGCCAACTATCCCAGTTTAAATTCCCTTAAAGTTTTAGTCCAGTGCTGTGTCCCGATGTCTCAGTGTGAAGTGCTGCAAATAATGTGGCCCAGCTCTTCCCTATTGTTGTGTACAGCTGACTCACCTGCAGACCCTGTGTTTACATGTAAATAACCTGCATTGATATGTAAATAGCCATGGACCAGCTGCATTGATATGTAAATTAAGGTGGCATTCATATGTATATCATGCCTCCCTGAGGTCATATCCACCATTACCTATACTGAATGCTGCCCACTGAGGAGGTAAAGGGGCATGTGTAAAGGTCCTGCCTGCAACTGTGGTCATTAAGCCTAACATCAGCCTGTTCTGCAAAGGTAAGCACTTGGTGGGGGGTAACCTCTAGCAACCAGTCAGTAAGCGGTAATCATATTCCTTAACCTCTGGCAACCAATCGTATTTGCTGCCTGATCTGATTCAGTAAACTGATTTTGAATCTAGCTGTTATTTATTGTATGGCTCAGAGCAGGTGAAGAGCGAAATTGCATAGAGGGGGCCCAAGAAAATGTTTGCCCAGGGTCCAATTAATATTAAAGGCGGCCCTGCCTAGGGCACCACTAAGCACTTTACCTGTGCTCCCAGATATATACAGCAGTCTACAGCAGGTCCATTCCTGCAACTAAGCGCATAGAAACTTCTCATATTGTGAATCACCTATTGCACATTCCTAACACAGAAGATCATGTATGCTTCTCATATAATTCATTTCTAGTTCCAATTTGCTTGCAGGATCCAACAGGTTTAGCCCTCTTATTTCCTGCAGAGTTCTGTATTTTTGCTTTTCTACTTATGTACATGCTATTTAAATAAAAAATGATATAATTATAATTCTTCTGTTGCTTTCATATATCAAAAAGGGTCTGAAAGTTAAAGTGCCAACATTTTCTATAGCAACCTGTCACTGGAGGAAACAATAGAGCTGTGAATGTTTCGCTCAATAAATACTCTTCGTAACACTTTCGCTTTTTTAGCAACTCTTGGGGATTCTGGTCCACCAGGACTAGAGGAGACAAAGGTACTATGGTTTGAGAATATATGTTTTCTGAAATCTTTGCTCAGATGAGCATACTAAAATGAGTTCCAGCTACTGGCTGAATTTGGGAGCAATAAGAATGCATGAAATGTATGAAATCTATTTTAAAAGGATACAGAAAAAGAGAAAAAAGAACAGCACAGTAAAAAAATGTGAAAGAATCAAACCCAAATGATTTAGTTAGTATAAAACAGTTGAATTAATATTGTTCCCTGAGTAATTATCTGGGGAAAGAAAGCATCGACTATTGGTTGCTGCACAATATGTACCGAAGGGCAGTACCAAGATCCTAAACAGTGCTGTATGGTCTCATGAGGCTTGGGGTCTCATGAGGCTTGGGGTCCTCAGTTTTTCCTGATTCCACTAGAATGACAAGTAATGTCACCCTCACAATGTAGTCCAAGGTAATTTTTTTCTCCTAATGCTTGGGGAACGTGGCCTACAAGACAAGTGAACCTTTCATTTTCATGCACAGTCTACTTAAACCACTTAAGGACCGGACCAATATGCAGCTAAATGACCCAAGGGGTTTTTACAATTCGGCACTGCGTCGCTTTAACAGACAATTGCGCGGTCGTGCGACGTGGCTCCCAAACAAAATTGGCGTCCTTTTTTCCCCACAAATAGAGCTTTCTTTTGGTGGTATTTGATCACCTCTGCGCTTTTTTATTTTTTGCGCTATAAACAAAAATAGAGCGACAATTTTGAAAAAAATTCAATATTTTTAACTTCTTGCTATAATAAATATCCCCCAAAAACATATCTAAAAAATTTTTTTTCCTCAGTTTAGGCCGATACGTATTCGTCTACCTATTTTTGGTAAAAAAAAATCGCAATAAGCGTTTATCGATTGGTTTGCGCAAAATGTATAGCGTTTACAAAATAGGGGATAGTTTTATTGCATTTTTATTAATTTTTTTTTTTTTTTACTACTAATGGCGGCGATCAGCGATTTTTTTCGTGACTGCGACATTATGGCGGACACTTCGGACAATTTTGACACATTTTTGGGACCACTGTCATTTTCACAGCAAAAAATGCATTTAAATTGCATTCTTTATTGTGAAAATGACAGTTGCAGTTTGGGAGTTAACCACAAGGGGGCGCTGAACGTGCTAGGCTCCACCTAGTGTGTGTTTACAACAGTAGGGGGGTGTGGCTGTAGGACTGACGTCATCGATTGTGTCTCCCCTATAAAGGGGATGACACGATCGATGCGCCGCCACAGTGAAGCACGGGGAAGCCGTGTTTACATACCGCTCTCCCCGTTCTTCAGCTCCGGGAGCGATCGCGACGGAGCGGCTATAAACGAATCGGACCCCCGACCCACGTCTAGGCAGGCACGTACAGGTACGTTGATGTGCCTGTCCGTGCCATTCTGGCGACGTATATCTACATGCGGCGGTCGGGAAGTGGTTAAAGGGGAGTTCCACCCAAAAGTGGAACTTCCGCTTTAAGTCCTCCTCCTATTTTTTTGGGGGGGGGGTCGGTTCTTTGTTTTGAAGTGGACTTCCTGTCCCACTTCCTCCTTCCACCTAGAGGGCCGCCTAGGCGACTTCTCCTCTCCTCCTAGGAGGCCCCTCCCTCTAGGTGATCTCCTGGGACATGTGACACGTCCCATAAGATCGCCGATCCACTCCAAGCAGTGGCGGCTGATGCTCAATTTTTTTGGGGGGGGGCGCAAAAAAAATAAAAAATTGCAGCCTCACTGTGCCCATCAAATGCAGCCACTGTGCCATCAATTGTCACCACTGTGCCATGCCATCAAATGCAGCCACTGTGCCATGCCATCAAACGCAGCCACTGTGGCATCAATTGTCACCACTGTGCCATGCCATCAAACGCAGCCACTGTGCCATCAATTGTCACCACTGTGCCATGCCATCAAACGCAGCCACTGTGCCATCAATTGTCACCAATGTGCCATGCCATCAAACGCAGCCACTGTGCCATCAATTATTACCACTGTGCCATGCCATCAAACGCAGCCACTGTGCCCCTCAATTGTCGCCACTGTGCCCATCATTGCCACTGTGCATGTCACTGTGCCCTTTAATTGTTGCCACTGTGCCCTTTGTCACCACTGTGCCCATGGTTGCCACTGTGCATGTCACTGTGCCCTTTAATTGATGCCACTGTGCCCTTTGTCGCAACTGTGCCCTTTGTCACCTCTGTACCCATTGATGCCACTGTGCATGTCACTGTGCCCTTTAATTGATGCCACTGTGCCCTTTGTCGCCTCTATGCCCATTAGCTCTGATAGGCACTTCCGCACAGCCAACCAGCTGACGTTATTCAGGTAGCCGGCGCCCTATGTCTGGCCACCTGAATAGACCAGCGGCAGCAATGCATGAATGTATGTTATTTGCGAGAGCCAGAGGGGGCGGCGCTGCAGAACGTGATTCTTAAAGACTTAAAGGGCCCGTTTTTTTTATGACTACAGGAGGGGGGGGGGGGCGGCGCCCAGGCACCCCCTATGGACGGGGCGCCACTGACTCCAAGAGCGCAGCACGACTCATGCATGCACAGTGCGCGCCCGGCTGTGAAGCCACAAGCTGTCACGGCCAGGTGCCCACAGTTCCAATGGAGGCTCCGAGGAGAGGAGGGGGTGTGGCCGCATAGCTGGACCGTGGGACAGGTGATTGGCTGTTTAATAAAAGTCAGCAGCTTTACTTTTTGTAGCTGCTGACTTTTCAGAAAACTAAAAATAGCCTGGAATCCGCATTAACGTCTTGTGTCGGGGACAGTCACCAGGACAGAATGTGAAGACACAAACAGCAATACAAACCTTCTCCATGCTACCAAATAAAACTAAAAAATAGCTGGAGTTATTATGACAACACAGTTTTATGGAGCTAGCACATCTATGGTAAACTGGGCCATTTTGTAATGTGTAAATTATTGTTAATTACAAAACACTGAGGGTTGTATATATGTGTAGTGCCCTGTTCCTAAAAAACTGGGACTATGTTGTAAATTTAGTATTGTCTGAGCTGTAAATAGCTCAGATTGATTATAAAAAGTTCAACTAGCTTCTGTTCTAACTTGGTTGTGTTGTGCGCATTTCCCACTGTTGCCAGTAGGTGTCACCGTTACCACAGGCCGGTGTGAGAAATACAGCAAGCTGAAGTGCATTAACTATTCTTTCCCCAGAAACAGCCCAGTGGGAGTGATCTTGCTACTGTGCATTCTGGGAGAGGATATTTAAGGGGCAGACGCCATGTAATCTCTCTCTGACCTCATGGCCCTGCTGGCCTGAGGATGTGTTAATTCTCTCTTTACCTCAGGGCCTGCTGGCCCGAGGCTGTGCTACTGCAAGTAGGCCCAGAAGTCTGTTTGGGGCCTACTAATCTGGAGGTGGTCCTGGCTGTCTTGCCTGTGCGGAAGAAGCCATCAAACTGAGAAGATCAGGGGGAGGACTCTTGCTGGAGAGAACCAGGCTGAAGGCTGGTTTCTCAGGAAGGGGCCTGGTGACTCATTTGGAGGACACACCTAAACTGATCTACCCTCACAGTACTGCTGGATGGCTTAAAGGTTCTGGTACTGTGCAGCTGTTCTGCAACCAACTAACTGCTGGTTACAAAATTCTGTGGCAGGGATTATCCAGGAGTTCCACTGATCGCTAATGCTGTGGAAGAGACTTGTCCGTGCGTCATACCAGCTGCTAGGTCAGTGTGAGAGGTCTACCTGGGTGTTGCAAAGATCTGCTGACAGAAAGCTGTTTGTCTCCTGGACAGTGTTGCCAACCATCAGTATTTTTACTGGCAGCCAGTAAAAAACTGAAACTTTTATCCTGCCAGTAAATGCCAGTAGGAGGTAAAGGTTGCCAGTAAAAAAATATGGCTCTGATGCTTGGCTCGGACTTGCGGGTGCACAGCTCGGGTCCTGTGACGACTGAGACCATCCAGACCTGCTACAGTGTGTTTGGGGCGGGACCCGCGGGGGGGGGGCTAGTCTGGCGGAGGTGGTACCTGAACGTGTCATGTGAGGTCATGGTGCAAGGGAGCTGAGCGAAGTGGCCAGAGCCTTGTGTGTGGATCCGTGGGACCGGTACAAGGCAAGCCGGGAGTGGGACTGTGAGTGCTGTTTGGACTGGAGGGGACTGAAGAGACCATCTGGCATGGAGAGAGACTGCCACTGTTACTCAGAAGGGGGCGTTTCGGTGATCTGTGCTGCTGCCAACTGCTGTCAGTGTCACTGTGAGAGTCAATTTTATGTGTGTGTGCTGCCTATTCTCATTTCCTGCCCCTGAGTCCTGTGCCTGGACCCTGAGCCACTTACTTACTATTTGAAAATAAAATAAGAAATATGTTTTTGTCTTAATATCTACCTTAAATCACATTGATAGTTTTGTAACTTTTGGAAAAGCCAGTAAAAACGTAGCTGTGCCAGTAAGTTTTGGGTGTTGTGTCAGTAAATTTCAGTCTGGTAGGTTGGCAACACTGCTCCTGGATCCGAGAAATTCTACAGTAATCTGGAATAAGGTATCTGGATCTCCCCTAACCCTCCATCCCTCTACTATTGCAAGTTTGTATATTAACCATTTCCATAGCAGGCACTTACGCACCTTCCTGCCCAAGCCAATTTTCAGCTTTCAGCGCTGTCGCACTTTGAATGACAATTGCGCGGACATGCTACACTGTACCTAAACAATTTTATTATAATTTTGTTCCCACAAATAGAGCTTTCTTTTGGTGGTATTTGATCACCTCTGCGGTTTATATTTTTTGCGCAACAACTAAAAAAAGACCGAAAATGTTGAAAAAAACAAAGTGTTTCTTTTTTTCTGTAATTTTATTTGTAAATATGTATGTTTTCTTCTTCAATTACGGGCACTGATATGGCCGCACTGATGGGCACAGATGAGGTGACACTGATGGGCACCGATGAGTCAGCACAGACGGGCACTGATAGGCGGTGCTGGTATGCGGCACTGATGGTCACTCATAGGCGGCACTGATGGGCACTCATAGGCGGCACTGATGGGCACTCATAGGCGGCACTGATGGGTGGCACTGATTGGTACTTATGGGTGGCACAGATGGGCAATGATAGGTGGGCACTGGGCATGGATGGGCACTGAGAGGTGGCACTGATGGACACTGAGGGGTGGCACTGATGGACATTGAGGGGTGGCACTGATGGCATTGCTGGGCATCACTTATTTATTTACAAATTTTTGACAGTGCCCATGTTGCCAGTCAGTGCCCATTTGTGGGTACTGATTGGCATCTATTGTGCTTTTTTTTTTTACATGTGGATGGCCATGGGGGATGTACCTGGCCATCCACATGTTGCCCCCTTCCCTGGTGGTCCTGGCGGCTTCCCTGGTGGTCCAGTGTGGGCATTCGAGGGGGGGCTGCGCTGATAAACGATCAGTGCGAACCTCCCTTGTCAGGAGAGCCCCCGATCGGCTCTCCTCTACTCACGTCTGTCAGATGCGTCTGTCAGGTCAACGGCTCTTCCTGTTTACATTGTGATCAGCCATGATTGGACAAGGCTGATAACGTGGTAAAGAGCCTTCACCTGAGGCTCTTTACTGAGATCGGAGATGCAGGGTGTCAGACTGACACCCCGCATCACCGATCACTGTGCTGCGCGCCCCCACGGGCGCGCGCCGGCATGTTAACCTGCTGGACGCCAATAGGCGTCCAGTCAGGATTACACAACCACTTCCCGGACGTCAATTTACTATTGACCGGGTGGGAAGTGGTTAAAGGGGTTGTAAAGGTAAAAAAAAATTCCCTAAATAGCTTTCTTTACCTCAGGGCAGTCTTCCTTCACTTACCTCATCCTTCGATTTTGCTTTTAAATGTCCTTATTTCTTCTGAGAAATCCTCACTTCCTGTTCTTCTGTCTGTAACTACACACCGTAATGCGAGGCTTTCTTCCTGGTGTGGAGAAAGCCTCTTGAGGGGGGGAGGGGGCAAGCAGGACGGTCAGGATGCTCTCTACTTTACAGCTAGAGAAAGGAGCTGTGTGTTAGTGGGTGTCCTGACACTCCTGCTCGCCCCCTCCCCTCTCAAGAGGCTTTCTCCACACCAGGGAGAAAGCCTCACATTACTGTGTGTAGTTACAGACAGAAGAACAGGAAGTGAGGATTTCTCAGAAGAAATAAGGAAATTTAAAAGCAAAATGGAAGGATGAGGTAAGTGAAGGAGGACTGTACTAAGGTAAAGGAAGCTATTTAGGGATTTTTTTTTTTTTTTTTACCTTTAGGGCTGTGGAGTCGGTAGATAAATGTTTCGACTCCTAGATGTTCCGACAATCTAAATTTAGTAGGAGTCAGAGTTGGAGTCGGTGCATTGTTTGCTGACTCCGACTCCGACTCCAGGTACCCAAAATTTCCTCTGACTCCACAGCCCTGTTTACAACCCCTTTAAAGCATTGGAAACTAAGTGATTGGCGCTCACATCTGTCTGACATTTCTTACCATAGACTCTTAGGGCCAGATTCACAGAGCAGATACGACGGCGTATCTACTGATGCGCCGTCGTATCTGTTGTTCTATCTATGCGACTGATTCATAGAATCAGTTACGCATAGATAGCCATAAGATCCGACAGGTGTAATTGTTTTACACTGTCGGATCTTAAGATGCAATACCGCGGCCGCCGCTGGGGGGGAGTTTGCGTCGTAAACCAGCGTCGGGTATGCAAATTAGGAGTTAGGGCGATCCACGACGGTTTTTCGCGTTCGCTACGTCGCCGCTAGTCTAGTTTCCCGTCGCAAAGTTAGTCGTTTTTTTTGGTGCCTTAACTTTACACAGCAATCGTATTGCTGTATAAAGTATGGCCGTCGTTCCCGCGTTGAAATTTAAAAAATAACGTTGTTTGCGTAAGCCATCCGGGAATACGGAATTACGATACGCGCGTCGCCGTTCAAAAAAATGACGTCACTTCGCGCAAAGCACGGCAGGAGTTCGGAAACGGAGCATGCGCGGTAGGTCCGGCGCGGGAGCGCGCCTAATTTAAATGGCACACGCCCATTTGAATTGGCCCGCCTTGCGCCGGAGGCCGCCGGCGTAGGTTTTCATCGCAAGTGCTTGGTGAATCAGGCACTTGCGATGAAAAATTGCGGCGGTGTAACGTATCTAGGATACGTTACGCCGCCGTGATTCTACGTGAATCTGGCCCTTAGTACTGGGACGGTGAAAGGTGGGGTAATGGCAGGACCCGAAAATGTATTCATCGGCCCTCTAGGGGGTAACGCTAGATATATAAAAAATAAAGCGTAGGTAGATGGACAGGAGATATGACTGCTTGATGGAATACTATTCCCAGTATCTTACATATCAGGAGTCAAGTAAGTTGAGAAGGTCATTGAATACATTAATAACCTTGCTCTCAGTCTGCCCTTTTCATCTTCAGATCTCAAAGCACTTTGCAGATCCAATTTATACATAAGTACAGTTATTATTAAGCACTTGTAACAGGCCCTTATGCCAGCTTATATATAACATTAAAGGTTGAGCACATCTTGTCGGGGGGTTAACTTGTGACCTTCATGTTCCAAATGGATGAAACGGATCCATCCATCAGTTATCAAAACAGAACAATGACTGTCAGTGATGTATATCCAGTCTGTCTAGACTAATAGTGGTCCAAACAGCAAATCTTGCTTTTGCACGACAGAACTCTTTTCTACTGAACAATACCCACAGAAGATATGGTTTGAAGGATCATTGTTGATCATTTTGGCAGGACTTTGCCCATTCCGAGCTACAGCTGGCCATACACAGAGTACATTTTATCCAGTTTGTGATGGACTGGCAAAAATTCAAACAGTGGGTGGCTCTGATAGCATTCTCCTGTCTGACATCCATAGATCTGAAAATGAAAGTCAGGGATGACAAATTATGGTCAAACGGTGGCTGCATCCAATCAGAAGCAGTCACTGTGCAGGTATTCTGACAGCCATGAGTGCCCACTGTCAGAATCAGTTGTCAGGAGAGATTCATAAAACAGCGAGGATGTGAAATAAAGTGTTTTTTCTCATTCGGCCTATGGGGGGAACAATAGTAATCTTACTGCATAATTACCTTAAGTGGCAGTACAGTATGGGGGTTATGTACGAATGGCATAGTAAATGGAAAGGCTCCCCAATGGGGTTTTCCCTACCCCCTTCGTGTCCTTTTTCATTTTCATGTACGAATGGCAAATCCACTTTGCACTACACAGTTAGGGACACTCCCCTTTGCTTTGTCATAGAGGGGAGGAGGTAGGGGACAAGGAACAACCAATGGGAACGGAACACTTACATACATTGAGACTACAGATAAACATAATGAGCTAGATTCACGTAGCTCTTACGTCGGCGTATCTATAGATACGCCGCGTAAGTAGAAAGATGCGCCGTCGTATGCATGCGTGCCATTCTGGTAGCTAGATACGCCTGAATTCTAGCTTCCTCCGACCGACGTAAGTGTTAGTACGCCGTCGTATCTAGGGTGCATATTTACGCTGGCCGCTAGGGGCGCTTTCGTAGATTTACGCGTAGAATATGTTAATGACCTAAATACGCCGATTCACAAATGTACTTGCGCCCGCTATGCCATTTACGTAAGGCTTACGTCCGGCGTAACGTTACCCCTGCTATATGAGGCTCAGCCAATGTTAAAGTATGGACGTCGGAACAGCCGTCGAATTTTACATTGTTTACGTAAGTGGTACGTGAATGGGGCTGTGCGTAGGTTACGTTCATGTCGAAAGCATTGAGCCGACGTATCTTAGGGAGTATATGCGACGTGACTCTGAGCATGCGCGGATCGTTAGTGAAAAAATGTACATGGGGTCACGGCTAATTTGTATACAACATGCCCACATTTGAATTAGGCGGGCTTACGCCTGCCTAGTTACACTACGCCGGCGCAACGTACGGCGCCAGATCTTTGTGAATAATGGTCTGGGCGCCCTATTTTACGTTGGCGTAGCGCATATGAGATGCGCTACGCCGGCCAAATTATACACTGAGCTACGTGAATCTAGCTCAATGAGATTATGGTAAGCAGGCAGCCTCTCAATACACATCCCCTGCGGAGAGATGTCTCCAGTCCAGACCATTGTCTATGTGCCATTTACCAACACAATTAGACACAGCAACAAGAGGGGGGGGGGGAAGAAGGGATGTAGCATTACATTACATTATCTCAATGCCAGCTTGTCCCCGGGTCTCCAGTCTCCTCTGGGCCATAATCTGTCGGTAGGAGGCCCGCCCACAGTCCCTTCCAAAACACACAGTGATAGTGGGTTCTGTCACACTATGTATCCCTTGTGCTGCTAACTCCTCCATCATTAGAATTCTTCTTTCTCCGATTCTCCCCTAATCCCCCGTTGCCATATTCATCTGGAGAGATGGGGGTTATTGGAGCTGACAAAGGTGTGACAAGCATTTATCAAGTGTGTTTGACTGTGCCCCTGTTCATAAAAGCGGTAAAAGGGTTAAAACCACTGCTGACTTATTTCTCTGCTGTTTGTATACCATTGGAAAATTTCCCTTCACTTCCTGTCCCAGAGAAGCAACAGGATGTTAAAGGAAATCTCTTAAATTAAGGGAAATTCCCCTCCTACACAGTTGTCCTTGAAACGGGTATCTCTATTCGAACATTTCCCCCCTCTTGCTCTGGGGACAACTCCAAAATGTTGGCAGTCCCTTCACTTACTTTCTTTGGGACAATGGTGACCAGTTCAAATAAAGTGCTAAATGTCTCCAATAAGGAAACAGACAGACATACAAACTTGACAGAGAATCTAACCCTTCCCCACAAATAAATATTTTGCTTTGAGATAAACTGTACTTTAAAAGAAAAATACCCTGTTTTTTGGCCAAGTATATCTAAACCCAAGAACAATAGTTTAACTAGATATGTTGCTACATTAGCTTTCTTTTTTTAGATTAAAAGATAAGTTCACCTTTTGGAACATGTCACATGTTCCACCTGTTTTTAGGGTGGAACATGTAACATGTTCCCACTGCTGCAGCCACTCCCTGCTACTCTCTCTTCCTGTGACAGGAGTATGGGGAGAGGTTCCCCGTACTAGCTGTCACTTTAAAAAAAAGCAGCCATGTCATTCATACACAGATCTCTCTGTATGAATGAACTACAAGTCCCGACGTCCTTTGCGGCTGTTGGCTTGTAGTTCTCAATGAATTATCACGGCGCTGTTGAGCACTGTGGTAGTTAATTGAGTCTTTCTGTCTGAAGCCTCGTACACACGACCGAGGAACTCGACGGGCGAAACACATCGTTTTCCTCGTCGAGTTCCTTGTTAGGCTGTCGAGTAACTCGACAAGGCAAGTTTCTCCATTCTCGTCGAGGAAATAGAGAACTTGCTCTCTTTTTGGCTCGTCGATTTTCTCGACAGTTTCCTCGACGAAAATGTACACACGACCGGTTTCCTCGGCAAAAAAATATCTCCCAGCAAGTTCCTTGCTGGTTTTTGCCGAGAAACTCGGTTGTGTGTACGAGGCCTGACAGTCTGCAGGAGACCTGCATGGCATCGGTGATGCTGATGCACTGCTTTCCAGGCTGCTAATAAAAAAAATATTAAATGCACATTTTTTTACCTGCATAAATGTGTGCATTATTGACAATTGCTTGTGACGCTGTACCCAAATAAAATTGATTTCCTTTTTTTCCGACAAATCCCGCTTTCTTTTGGTGGTATTTGATCACCTCTATGACAGTTTTGAAAAACAAAACTATGGCCCAGATCCACAAAGAAGTTACGTCGGCGTATCTATTGATACGCCGCGTAACTTCTAGGATGCTCCGGCGTATCTTTGTTTTGTATCCACAAAACAAGATACGCCTGAAGCTGGGCTAGATCCGACTGACGTACGTCTTAGTACGCCGTCGGATCTAAGGTGCATATTTACGCTGGCCGCTAGGTGGCGCTTTCATTGATTTCCGCGTTGAGTATGCAAATTAGCTAGATACGCCAATCCACAAACGTACGTCCGCCCGACGCATTTTTTTACGTCGCTTACGTATGGCTTTTTTCGGCGTAACGTTACCCCTGCTCTATGAGGCGTACGCAATGTTAAGTATGGACGTCGGGCCAGCGTAGAATTTTTCGTCGTGTGCGTCATTTGCGTAAAACGTTTGCGAATAGGGCTTTGCGTAAATTACGTTCACGTCATCTAGGCATTGAGCAGGCGTAATTTAATTTGAAAATTCAACGTGATACTGAGCATGCGCACGCATGCGCCGTACGAAAAAAAGCGTAATTTACGTGGGGTCAAGCTTATTTTACATAAAACACGCCCCCTGTTCATCATTTGAATTCCGCGCCCTTACGCCGGGAGATTTACGCTATGCCGCCGTAACTTTAGAGGTAGGTGCTTTGTGGATACAGCACTTGCCTCTCAAAGTAGCGGTGGCGTAGCGTAACTACGATACGCTACGCCTGCCTAAAATTACGCCGCTGACTGTGGATCTGGCCCTATATCTTTTACTTTCTGCTATAAAACACATCCAATAAAAAAAAATGTAAAAAATCTAATTTCTTTATCAATTTAGGCCAATATGTATTCTGCTACATATTTTTGGTAAAATCCCAATAAGTGTATATTGATTGGTTTGCACAAAAGTTATCATATCTACAAACTATGGGATATTTTTATGGCATTTTTATCTATTTATTTATTTATTAGTAACTGCGGTGATCAGAGATTTTTGGCTGCACAGTGATATTGTGGTGAGCAAATCTGACACTTTTGACACTTTTTTGGGGAACCATTGACATTATTACAGTGATCAGTGCTAACTATATGCGCTGTTACTGTACTAATGACACTGACAGGGAATGGGTTAACATCAGGGGCAATCAAAGGGTTAAATGTGTCTCTAGGGGGTGCTTGCTAACTGTATGGGGGTTGCTCTGACTGGCTAATTAGCAGGAACACAGATCTCTATCCTCTCCCTTGTCAGAATGGCGATTTGCCTTGTTTACATAGGCAGTTTGCCATTCTGCCTCACTCAGGAACAATCGCGGGTGATTGGAGGACATCGGGTCTGCTAGACCCGCTGATTGGCTCCTCCTTTGTCCAAACAGCGCGCGATTGCGCCTCTGGCGGTGCGTGCGCCCCCTAGTGACTATTGCACGAAATGTCGTACAAGTATGTGAGTTGGCACAACAGAGCCAACATAAACATGCCTGTTGATCTTGCCAGAAAGTGCGCAACTGCCTGTACTGAAATTTGAAATTGAAATTTGTTTCTGAAATGAAACAGTGTTATTAGCCTTCTGAGTTACCTTCTGTAAACTACACAACATCTCCTTCCAAAATTATGGAGATAAGGAGAGGGAGAAGTTTTCCCTGTTTCTAACACACCTCCAGTTCTAGGATGAAAACGCTGTCCCTCTGCAAGTACAGTAACGTGAGCAAGTGGCTTTTTTTTTATTTTTTTATAAAACTGATTAACCTGATGAGCATTAAAATTTTAATCTGAGCATTTTCTGCTAACTAATATGCAAGTATGAAGCATTCCTGTTATATTCATGTAATATTTTAAAATTAGGTGGATAAGGAAATACAAAAAACAATGCATTCTCTTTAAAAATGATTCCTGCTTAACTTGTGTTATAGTCTTAAACAGATTGTAACGGGTAGAGAAAAAAAGTATTAAAATGTGCAAAGATAATATCCATATAATTACTGAGCTGTACTAAAAGTGAAATCCATACACAACGCTATCAGCCTTAAGTTTATATTAGGTATCAAGGAAGCAGAATATCCAACAGCGCATAGAGTCATCTTCTTAAAACCATAAATGTCAAACTTCCAGGTTATGAAATGCAGAAATGATAGATCAGTTTCATTGACCTTGGGTTTGTGATTTCCGACGGAGCAAACAAGCTATTACATATTACCTATCTAGGAGTTTTCTTGTTGATAACATTTTCCCTAATCATAATTGGATGTCTGTACGCGGAGGACTTCTGAAAATCTAATTTGGAAGGTAAATTTGTAAAATGAAACTATCCCAGACACTTAAATGTGTTCTCATTTCTGGAACGATGTGACATTCGCAACTTTCTGCTGAAGCTGATTCATGTGTGTTGGCAGGCTGGTGCTTGCTCTTTGCGTCTCTTAATTAATGAAGCATACATGGCACGTTTCTACACAGTCTTCACTGAATTCAAGGACATATAGGATGCAAACTGTCAAATGGGAATCCATTTCTAGAATATTCTATTATGTGACAAAGGGCCTGATTTACTAAAGTGTGAAGCAAGGTGAAGTACTATGAAGTAAAGTCATGTTGATTACATAGCACTCATATAAAGGTTGACTGAGTGAAAAAAAGGAAAAATAGCTAGTCAGTAGTTGGTTTTACTTGGTTGGGTATTACACCTTAAACCAGGGGTTCCCAACCAGTGGCCCGGGGGCCACATGTGGCCCGCAGAGCCCTCTGATGTGGCCCGCAACCTCCTGCTCTGGGATGGAGGGTTGGCGAGCTCAGATCACAGGTTGCCGACCAGTCATCCCGGAGCATCAGTTATGTGAATGAAGCCAGCGGTAGCACAAGCAAGCGGCTGCCATGTCACGAGGGCTGTGGAGTCGGTAGATAAATGTTTTGACTCCTAAATGTTCCGACAACCTAAATTAAGTAGGAGTCGGAGTTGGAGTAGCTGACTGATTGTTTGCTGACTCCGACTCCGACTCCAAGTACTCAAAATTTCCTCCGACTCCACAGCCCTGCATGCCACAATGTAGAGAATAAGATTTCCTATCATCTGTGCCCAGTCTTGCCACACAGAGTTAATCCAGCTCTGAGCAATCATCTTTTATTGTTCAGTGAAATACAGCAGACTTCCAGATAAAAACCAAAGTCCTTGCTTCTGAAAAAAAGTGCACAGTTCACATCCCCTCCCCTGTGTTTTGATTAAATGTTTTCAAAACAGTTCAGTGCCATGAGAAAATGCAACAGCCATCAGAATATACATAGAGCTGGAGGGAAGAGGGGAGGGGGATGTGAATTGAGCACTTTTTACAGAAGCTGTGTATGTCTGCAAGCAGTGCACGAGATATGTAAATATCTCAAGCAAGGACTTTGGTTTTTATCTGGAAGTCTGTTTTATTTCCCTAAACAATAAAAAGAGGATTGCTCAGAGCTGGATTAACTCTGTGTGGCAAGTCTGGGCACAGATGATAGGAAATCTTATTCTCTACATTGTGACATCAAAAAAAAAAATTTTTTGGGTTTACATCCACTTTAAGGTACGTTTATTACTAAAATAATAGTGTATAAATGGGCATAGCTGTTCTGCAGTGGTTACTGGGCTGCTTTCAAACTGATCTGCAGGTGCAGTGTTCCCTAAAGGAGCAGAAAAAGTAACAAAAACATTTTGAAATTATATATTGGACAGAGAGAGGTCTACTGCCCTCAATTGTTTTGCCATATATCGTGCCCATGTAGCCTCGGAACGGGAAGCAACTTATTGACAGTGCATTTTGAGCACCCACAGAATGCCTTATTGTACAATGGGAAAGGCTGGTTATGAGATCTGTGTCTTCCTGACAATTTTATTATTGCTGTCACGGGGAGGGGAAGTGTTATGAAATCTCTCAAAACCATGAAAGCAGTAAAAACTTGACAGTATTCACTGTTACTAAAGCTAAAAAAAAATATTTAGGCTTTAACAAGGTTGTCTGTTTTTCTACTGCCCACATACGGGTTCATATTTTGTTTTTAAAAGAGAAAAAACGCAATGTGGCAGAACAGGAGCTTCGTGGATGTGGGAGGGGGCATAAATAGGTAGCAATCAGCGGGCGGTATGCCGGATGAAAAAATGACAGGGGGTATCATTTCAACTATGACTGCAAAGCATAGCAGCCATGGCATGTGTACAACCCTGACTTCTGCCTCAGCAGCTGAAGGAAGTAGCAGTTGAGACGGTGGTAAAACCACAGTTGAGCCCCAACCTTACATGTGAACAAGCCCTAATAGTGCAGCTAGTCACAGTGTCCAAAAATGTCATAAGCAGTCAGGAAATTAGATGTAGAATTTATGCCCCTAGAAGAATTCCTTGGATTTGAGGCTTTTATATGTGGCTAGTCTCACACATGGTAACCCCGTACTTAGAAGAATGTGTTTAGGTGTGTAATTCTAAGTGTGCTTATGCTGAGCGTTAGAAGTATCTTGTTGCCTGACAACTTTGTGTAACAAAAAAAAATTGAATTTTCTTTCCTGGATTTTCTAAAAAACTTGTGGCAAAAAATGACATTTTCAAAAGACTCATTATGCCTTTTAGAATTTGGGATGTTTTCTCTCCAAAATATGGTCATTATGTGGGTGTGCCTCCTGTCCTGGCACTTCAGGGAAGAAATACGATAGGTAGTCAGGAAATTAGATGCGTAATATACTGTAGGCTCCTTGAAAGCTCAAAGAATAGAATGCATGAAGGTAAAAAACCTTCAGCCTTTACAAACACTTTAAAATAACAACTTTGTGAAAAAAGCACACTTTATTTCATTTCTTCTTTTTTGGGTGCTTTTTGACGTATGTTTGGGGTAATTTTCCTGCTGGAAGACCCAAGATCTCGGACGCACACCCAGCTTTCTGACACTGGGCTCTACAGTGTGACCCAAAATCCTTTGGTAATCCTCAGATTTTATGATGCCTTGCACACATTCAAGGCACCCAGTGCCAGAGGCATCAAAACAACCCCAAAACATAATTGAACCTCCACCATATTTCACTGTAGGTACTGTGTTTTTTTCTTTGTAGGCCTCATTCTGTTTTCGGTAAACAGTAATTACCAAAAAGCTCTATTCTGGTCTCATCTGTCCACAAGACGTTTTCCCAGAAGGATTTTGGCTTACTCAAATACATTTTGGCAAACTGTAGTCTTACTTTTTTATGTCTCTGTGTCAGCTGTGGGGTCCTCCTGGGTCTCCTGCCATAGCGTTTCATTTCATTTAAATGTCGTTGGATAGTTGGCACTGGCACTGATGCTCCCTGAGCCTGCAGGACAGCTTGAATTTCTTTGGAACTTGTTTGGGCTGCTTAGCCACCATCCGGACTATCTTGCTTTGCTATCTTTCATTCATTTTTCTCTTCCATCCACGCCCAGAGAGATTCGCTACATTGCCATGGGTTGCAAACTTCTTGATAATGTTGCGCACTTTGGACAAAGGCAAATCAGATCTCTGGAGATGAACTTGTAACCTTGAGATTATTGATATGTTTCCACAATTTTGGTTCTCTAGTCCTCAGACAGTTCTCTTCTCCTCTTTCTGTTGTCCATGCTTAGTGTGGCACACACAGACACCCAATGCAAACACTAAGGCCTCGTACACACGACCGAGTTTCTCGGCAAAAACCAGCAAGAAACTTGCTGGGATTTTTTTTTTGCCGAGGAAACCGGTCGTGTGTACATTTTTCGACGAGGAAACTGTCGAGGATCCCGTCGAGCCATAAAGAGAGCATGTCTTCTTTTTCCTCGACGGGAATGGAGAAACTTGCCTTGTCGAGTTCCTCGACAGCCTAACAAGGAGCTCATCGAGGAAAACGAAGTGGTTCGCCCGACGAGTTCCTCGGTCGTGTGTACGAGGCTTAAGTGAACTTTTCTCCTTTTATCTGCTTTCAGGTGTGATTTTTATATTTCCCACACCTGTTACTTGCCCCAGGTGAGTTTAAAGGAGCATCTAATGCTTGTACGAGGCTTAAGTGAACTTTTCTCCTTTTATCTGCTTTCAGGTGTGATTTTTATATTTCCCACACCTGTTACTTGCCCCAGGTGAGTTTAAAGGAGCATCTAATGCTTGAAACAATGTTATTTATACACAATTTTGCAAGGGTGCCAATAATTTTGACCAGCCCATTTTTGGAGTTTTGTGTGACATTATGTCCAATTTGCTTTTTTTCTTGCCTTTTTTTTTTTGTTTTGTTCCAATACACACAAAGGGATTTAACATGTGTATAGCAAAACATGTGTCACTGCAATACTTTTCTGTGAGAAATACTTGATTTTCTGGAAAAATTCCTGGGGTGCCAACAATTTTGATCATGACTATATATATATATATATATATATATATATATATATATATATATATATATATATATATATATATATATAATTACTGTATCTGTAGATTTACAGCCATTGCTGTATATGAAGTATATGAAGTATCTTCTTTTCCCGTGCCATTGATAAATCATAGCACACTTAGGCCTTTACACATTTGTGGCATTTCCTTTGAGATCTCAGTTTTTTCTACATTATCACCAGCTTATTCTGAATTCTAGAGCTCTCTAGTGACCTGCTGTCGACCACGATGGATGTCTGGAAGCCGGTGAACCATAATACCAAAATAATTTCTTACAACTGGGTCGATTCAGAGGAGGTAAACAAAATATAGGCATATTGATGGAGACAGCTATAGATCATTATAATATATTCTTCTGAAGTTGTCCCAGTTTGCAGTGTGCTATGCCTGAAAATATATTCATCTCTTTCCTTCCTGTGATCATCTTTCATTAAAGTGCTCAGCTGCTATAAAATCTGTTTTGTAGTTTTGTGAAATAGCAGTCATTTTGTGCACAGCATTATAGATGAAATCATGGCCACGCTCACAAGTTCTTCCTTAGCTCAATGCCGCACACAATTTACAAAATCGCAGTTTGGTGTTTGTGATCGATTATTTCATAAATATTACAGATGGATTGACTGTCAGTCCTTGAAAATGGATTGACCAGATTGGTATACCGGTATTGGAGGAAACACCATTTGGTGATTAAAATGCACTGATCATTTTAGATCACTTCAGCACTGGAAGGATTTGCCTCCTTCTTGATACGGCACTGCGTCGCTTTAACTGACAATTCGGTCGTGCAATGTTGTACCCAAACAAAATGTATATGGTATTTGATCACCTTTGCAGTTATTATTTTTTGCGCTATAAACAAAAAAAAAAAAACACACAATTAAAAAAAAATCAATATTTTGTACCTTTTGCTAAAAAAAAATATCCCAAACAAATTTTACATTTCTTCATCACTGATTTGTATTATTCTACATATTTTTGGTAAAAAAAATGCAATAAGCTTATATTGATTGGTTTGTGCAAAAATTATAGCGTCTACAAAATAGGGGATAGATTTATGGCATTTTTATTATTTTTTTTTACTAGTAATAGCGGCAATCTGCGATTTTTATCAGGACTGTGGAAGATCGGACACTTTTGACACTTTTTTGGGGCCGTTGACATTTATACAGTGATCAGAGCTAAAAATACCACTGATTACTGTATAAATGTCACTGGCATGGAAGAGGATAACACTAGGGGGCGATCAAGGGGTTAACTCTGTTCCCTAGGTGTGTTCTAACTGTGAGGGGGGTGGGACTGACTAGGGGAGGAGACTGATTGTGTGTTCCTAGTATACTAGGAACACCAATCAGTCTCAACTCCCCTGACAGGATGTGGATCTGTGTGTTTACACACACAGATCCACATTCCTGCTTTGTCACTGCTAGATCGTCTTAGAGGAGCAACGTATATCTATGGCGATTTGCACAGCCGTGGCAACCTGCCACAGTATAACTAGGGACCCTGTTGGGGGAAAAACAAAAAATTAAATAAAAGAACTGTGTGAAAGAGGAATAATATTACCCACCTGCCCTGCTGTTCATGCTGCTGATCTTTGCTTTTTTGCTACACCAGCCAAAGAATTTTCAGCATCCAGCACTTCTAGGTGTATCAGATGTCTGCCACCCCTTCTCCACATTGTGGTTCTTCCTGCTGGCTACTGTGTCACTAATTTGATCATAGGACCAGGGCTGCTGTTAGAAGTCATAGGACCACATACAACCTACCTGGCAAGCCCCACCGCAAACAACTAAAATTCTATAAAACAAAGTATCATAAATATAGAACCGTGGTTCAAAAGATAAAAACAGCGCTATAAAAATTATAGTGACTAGCCTCAGATAGGAGCTTAAAGGAAGAAACAGGGGTGATGTGTTTGGTGATCAGATAACAAGGCGTCAGTGCACCCTATACCTTATTCAAGATTCACCAATCGAAGTGATAGTGCTCCCTTATGGGGTGCAGGCTTACCACTACCTGCAAGAGAAATAGTTATCCTCTTAGGCACATCTTCCACTGTTCTTGCCGTCTCTCTGCCGTCACCGCCGTCCTCTGGGCACCAGGGGCCGCACGAGTGTTTGTAACGCTGGTGTAGCAATGGATGACTGTGGAACGCAGGAAGGCTTCCGTGTTGCGCTGTTGTAGCCACGCCCTGACACGTTTCGTCACTTCCGACTTCGACAGAGGGCTCCTCCGACTTCTCCCTCTGTCGAAGTCGGAAGTGACGAAACGGCGGTGACGGCAGAGATTACAGGCTTGCTATTTTGTTCATTCCTTTTGTGTTTTCTGTACGGGCATTTGCATATGGGGATTGATCTCCTTTACATTGTAGTGGCTATTGTTTTAGCAATATTTCACCATTGAGTGTTTCTATTTGCTTACATGCACCTCCAATGAGAATGACCGCCGCAGATTGTAAGAACAGTGGAAGATGTGCCTAAGAGGATAACTATTTCTCTTGCAGGTAGTGGTAAGCCTGCACCCCACAAGGGAGCACTATCACTTCGATTGGTGAATCTTGAATAAGGTATAGGGTGTACTGACGCCTTGTTTTCTGATCACCAAACACATAACCCCTGTTTCTTCCTTTAAGCTCCTATCTGGGGCTAGTCACTATAACTTTTATAGCGCTGTTTTTATCTTTTGAACCACGGTTCTATATTTATTATACTTTGTTTTATATCTTTTAGTGAGTTTTTTTCCCATTTTAAAATAGCTGCTTTTTGGATTTTTTATCAATTTTAATCACTATTGATAATTCCACCACATCCTTCTTACATCTTTTTCTTCACTTGGGATCAGTTGATTTATTGATCTCTGGCGCCGGAAGTGCATTTTAGGTTTCGTTTGTCTGGTTTATGCACCTCAAATTTATTTTAACTAAAATGCTATGGTCGCAATGGTATGCTTTGCAGCCATGGAAGAAATTATGGAGTGTGAAGAAAAGGGCGCTCTGGATAACAAGGAGGCTTTCACAAACAGTACATGACTGGCTATTGAAATGTGATTAATGCACCACATTAGCCCTTCAGAAGAGGGAAGCACACTCTGAAAAACAGGTGTAACACCCTGGAGTTTAGGCAGGGTTGCTTCTCACAAATTTACTTGCCAGACATAGTTATCCTGGTTGATTGTTATAGATCCATTGATTTCTCCCTAAGTTTGGCCTTGTTGCACTTTTTTCTTCTACCACTAGGTACTTGGTACTTGGTGGTACTAGATATGAGAAAGGCAACCCAAGGTCAAGTTTTGGGTATGTGGGGTGTCTCAGCCAATGGATTTTCTTAACTCCTTGGCCTGCTGTGAGAGCCTATATAGTTGGGTGGAGTCAGGTGATCTATGTTCTGTGCCACCTGGATGGCTGTTTGGGTGGATGTGTGTTGTATTGCCTGGGTTGCTAGGCCAGAGATGGGGCCTATCCCGGGAACATCTGGCTGCTAGGCTGTCTGAGGGCCTATCTAGAAGCAAGAGAGCAGCGCAGGGTTGAATTTGCGTCTTGCAGTCCAACCAAAAGTGAAAGTTCTGTCAGCCGGAAAACCTGTCATGGTCCGAGGTAGAGGGGAAGCTGTCACCAGTAAGGGACTATCAACCTTATTACCAGGGACCACAGTGAGTAACTGAAGCAAGTGCCAGAGCAGCATTTTCACCTACCGGGAACAGTGAAGAATCTGGAAACTTCAGTGGGTATCAAGCCAGGGACCCAGCCAGCGGAGGTGACGCTTGCAGAGCAGCCTTGTGTGTCAAGCTAGGGACTAAGCAGGCCAGCATGGGTGAAGCTTGAGAGGTATCTAGAGTGCCAAGCTAGGGACTCAGCAGAAAAGCGGGGGTGACACTTGAGTAAAATACCACTGTGAAGATTGAAGGAGCTCAAGATGTGGCATATTGCTGGATGCCTTTCCCTGCATGGCTGTCCTCCTATTGAAGTCTCGTAGTCTGCCAATTCATCATGTCCTGGCCCTAACCCTTTCCCGCTAAAAAGATTGTTAAGAGAAATAAACTTTCTTTTGCATTCAAGAAGTGTCTGGCGCCCAATAACTTTAACTATTCTTCACCCACCATGCCTCACAACCCACCACATAGAGAAGGATGTCAGCTGTCCCTGGCTCTGGAGGTTCTCATATGATCAAAGGAGGCCTTGCTCCTTGCTACAAGCATATCAATGAATCCATAATGTCCAGCGGGCTGCCTCCTGAAGACAGCTGCAAATGGAAGTTCCAGCCGACCAGCAGTGGGAAACATTGTGTCTCTGATGGAGAGCTATGCTATCAGGACCAGCATGGAATCCAGGCAACCGGAGGTGAATTCAGCGTGGGTGGGACCAATCCTGAAGCATGGCCAGTCACTCCTTCTGCAAACAAAGAATGCTCCAAAACATATCCCGCCCACTCTGATATCACTTCCGGTTGCCTGGATTCCATGCTGGCCCTGACAGCATGGCTCTCCATCTTGGATTAGAGACACAGGGGTTGATTTACTAAACCTGGAAAGTGCAAAATATGGTGCAGCTCTGCATAGAAACCAATCAGCTTCCAGTTTTTATTTGATAAAGCTTAATTGAACAAGCTGACGTTAGAAGCTAATTGGCTACCATGCACAGCAGCACCAAATTTTGCACTCTCCGGTTTTAGTAAATCAACCCCACTGTGTTTACCACTGCTGGTCGGCTGGAACTTCCACTTGCAGCTGTCTTTACTTTCAGGAGGCATCCCACTGGACGTTATGGATTCATTGATATGCCTGTTTTTCACTTCCATCTTGTGCAGGAGAGGTACAAGAGCCACATGAAATGGCCTGGAGGGCCGGATTCGGCCCACGGGCCTTGTGTTTGACACCTGTGTTCTATAGCCTCTATAATGTGTTTGTCACACATACAGCTGCCTATTGAAGTGAATGGGCTACCCTATGTGTAAAAAAACAGAAACAAAGAAAAAAGAAAACACAAACAGGAACGTGTGATCCTGCTACGCGAACTGTGAATGGGGCCTTAGGGATGGCATATAGAAATGGCTGGGCAGAGATGTCTTTCAGCTGGAGGGAAAGATGTATGCACTTGCTCCTAGCTCCAGAACTGCAGTGGCAGCTGCCTGAAGTTCTAAGCTGACTACTGGCATAATTACAGCCTCTCCTAAAACCTGAAGTTCCTGTTGCTTCACTCCAGGAGAGGCACCGCTCCATTCAAACCCTGCAGCCAGCAATGGAGTTCACAGTGAACACAGAGCATGGTCTGGAGGGAGCAGAGGTCAGGACTCAGGGAGGAAGGGGAGCAAGCTTTCTGCTCTTTCGTCACACTGACAAGAGATAACACTGTTGACTGCGGACTAGGGCCAGATGGAGGGGGAGTTTCAGGAGCCAGCAGAGGCAGAGACTCTACAGCTGTCCCCGCTGCTCTAAATCAGGACGCTTTGCAAGTATGTAGAACCAATCCCCCTGCAGGGATCCACACGTGTCACAAGGCAGTACATCTGGATCTGCAGGTGCCTGGGCCCTTATTATTAAGTGATAGGACTCAGGCCCGATTCAGGAAGGCTGGCTGTACTGCCTAATCAGCAGCCCTGCCTAGGACAAAGTAGTGATGTAGCAACTAATTGGTTTAACTTCAGTGGGGGAGGCAGGCATCCAACACACCAAGATGCTTTAGATGCTGGAGATTTTTTACCCAGTATAGCTCTGCAACAGAGAGAAGATTGGAAATATGGGTGTTGGGACAGGATAGTGCATCATCACGGTGAGAAAATGCAGAGTCAATGCAGTTTGTCATTTGAGGAACCTGTAAGCAGGTTGGCAGTGCAACTGGCTGGCAGGTTGTAGACGGTAGGTGTGTCACCTAGGTTTCTCCCCCACACTTGGTGAGAAGCTACAAGATGTGTGTGTCTTATGAAGAAAACAAGTTTTTTGATTTTCCCCAAGCTTGGATTTCTTGTATGGTATAAGACAGGGCTCACAATTTCAAATCCTGAGCTACTAGCCAGACCTCAAGGGTTACTCGCTACCAGTTGCCGCGCCCAACCCCTACAATGCCCCGCCCCTAAACACACCCTCATAAATGATCTCATGAAATTACACTTAAATGGTTTATGCAGAATAAGTTATAAAAATAAATATTTACAACAACTTTATCCATGTCCAAAACTACAGCCTGCCCGTGTCCTCCAGTGCAGCCTGTGCCCTGTCAAATGCAGCAATGTGTCCCCAAATGCAGCAATGTGTAGCCTTGTGTCCCCAAATGTGCTGCACATACTTTGAGTCTGCACATAATACCAGGAGTCTGAACAAAATGCCAGGAGTCTGAACAAAATGCCAGGAGTCTGAACAAAATGCCAGGAGTCTGAACAAAATGCCAGGAGTCTGCACATACCGGGAGTCTGCACATACCGGGAGTCTGCACATACCAGGGAGTATGCACATGCCAGGGAGTGTGCCCATGCCAGGGAGTTTGCACATAGTCTGCTCAGTGGTAAGCTGCAGGGTATGGAAGCTGCGAGGTATCATACCTTGCAAGAAGTGAGAGGAGAGCCAGGAGACCTGAGCAGAAGAGGGGCGGGGCGCGCACATCATTCCCCAACTCGTGGCCCAGCCGGGAGAAAGAGCCATGAATGCGAGAGCCTTAGTAATCAGCAGAGGGTGGGTCGCACACGTGATGGTGTCCCAGCAACCAGGGACGGCGCGCACACGAGGCATCACTGTTCCTGCTAAATACGGCAACACACTGCCGGCCTGACGGTCCGGACAGAAGCATCGCTTGGACTGCCGGCCACCATTTAACCACTTGCTTACTGGGCACATATACCCCCTTCCTGCCCAGGTGAAATTTCAGCTTTCAGCACTGTCACGCTTTGAATGACAATTGCGTGGTCGTGCGACGTGGCTTCCAAACAAAATTGACGTATTTTTTTTCCCCACAAATAGAGCTTTCTTTTGGTGGTATTTGATCATCTCTGCGGTTTTTATTTTTTGCGATATAAACAAAATAGAGCCACAATTTTGAAAGAAAAACAAAATGTTTTACTTTTTGCTATAATAAATATCAAATAAAAAAAAATATATATATATTTTTTCTCAGTTTAGGCCAATACGTATTCTTCTACATATTTTTGCTAAAAAAAATTGCAATAAGCGTATAGTGATTGGTTTGCGCAAACGTTATAGCGCCTACAAAATAGGGGATAGAATTATGCAATTTTTTTATTTTTTATTATTTTCTTTTTACTAGTAATGGCGGCGATCTGTGATTTTTGTCAGGACTGCGATATTACGGTGGACACATCGGACACTTTTGACACTATTTTGGGACCATTCACATTTATACAGCGAACAGTGCTATAAATATGCACTGATACTGTATAAATGTGACTGGCAGGGAAGGGGTTAACACTAGGGGCGAGGAAGGGCTTAATGTGTGCCCTGCATAGTGTTTATAACTGTGGGGGGAGGGGAGTGACTGGGGGAGGTGACCGATGGTTATCCCTATATACAAGGGACACACCTCACACATCGGTCTCCTCTCCCTGACAGGACGTGGATCTCTGTGTTTACACACAGAGATCCATGTCCCTGTCTCTGTGACTGCTGATCACGGGCGACTGGCGGACATCGCGGCCGCCAGGCACGCGCATCGGCACCTGAGTGACGCGGCGGGTATGCGCGCGCCGCCGGAGGTGGCTGGAGGCCGGAGGCCATATATAGACAGCCTCCCGGCAATTAAGAGCCACATTGTGGCCGTAAAAAGTCATCTGGCGGGTGGGAGGTGGTTAATGACGGCTAAACTAGATGGCAGCAGCTCTCCTTTCTCTTCCTCCATGACCGCCCCCCACACTCCCAGGCAGCCCACACTCGCCCAGCCCTCAAAATCCACTCGCAAAATGCGAGCAGGCGAGTGGAATTTTTGAGGGCTGGTAAAAGATACCTTAAGACAAACAGGTGACAGTTGTACCTTTTTAGTGTTCCGTCAGCACACAGCCTTTTCACGTAGCAGCAGGCTTCCACAGCAGAAAGAAATCTGAGCATGAGTCACTTACATACATAAAGATCAGCATCCAAGGCACTTTTTATGCAGGGTTTTGCTGCCAGCTCCAGCTAGTAGGATCCTGCATACCAGTCGCCATTATTTCATACAGCCAGGCACATGTACCCCAGTGCTGTAAAGTAGTTCATATAGTCATAGTATCTGCCTATTTAGAACACAGGTATTGAATGTCTCAATTTTGGCAAAATTGAGTGTAAATATTATTTGCAGTAAACAGAGATCATTGAATATGTTTCTAAGACTAGCACGTTGCTGTGGTTTTTATCTGGATCTTTGCTACTGATTGTTTACACAGATGCTGAGCTGCAGGCTACCTCTTCTAGCTTCTAGCTGTTAGTCTCACGCTGCAGAGCCAGCTGTACTACAGCAATTATACAATCACCCAAATGCTGTTCTCTTCAGTACACAAACTCATATTCATATTCAATTGGAAACATCAGTCATTAACACTTTCAAAATCAAATACTGCTGCAAAAAAAAAGCCTATAATATGAATTCAGCATTGCAAAAGCAATTTGCTTAGTCTTTCCTTAGATATAAATGGTACTCTTGGTAAATCTGAATCACCTGAACTGTATGTGTTAATTGACATGTAGATCTGAAAAAGTGGAAAAACCTCCAGAACGGAAGTTAAAGCGTTACTACAGGATTTTTTTTTTTTTTTTTTAAATAACAAACATGTCATACTTACCTCCACTGTGCAGTTTGTTTTGCACCGATCCATGTCTTCTGGGGTCCCTCGGCGACTGTCTCTGGTCTGCCCCATAATTAGTCACCACAGTCATGCGAGAGCTCGCATGGTGGTCACTAATTGCGGGCGCGCTCCCGTGATACAGCGAGCGGCCATAGCCGCTCGCTGTATCACTTGGCCCCGCCCCTCAGCGCGCCGAGTCACTGGATGTGATTGACAGCAGCGCCAGCCAATGGCTGCGCTGCTCTCAATCCATCTGTTCTAGCCAATCAGCGGCCAGATTTTACATAACAAGAATTTTGTTAACTTTTTCATTATTTTAAAATATATAAATATAATACATTTTCAAACAGCCATATAAAAAATGGCAACCATACACAGACATGTGGTCCAAGGAAGTAACACACCTAACATTTTACACCATTTTACACCATTCTCCTGCGGGACAAAAACAAACCCCAGCCGCCAGCCTTAAAGGCATAGCAACACCCCCTATCCCGCAGTACACCAATTCCCGTGTTCCAGCGGACACCATTCCGGTGGAATACGGAGGGGGTCCATAACCGCTGGACCCCCACACTTCCGTCTTAATTGTTCCTTTCTTTGACCTCCTGGACCACCTGACACCGCCACAGCCTGAGAGGTTAACCCCTTATCCTCGAGGGCCACCCCACACCCGCAGGGCCCTACGGATTCCATCCTCCAACCCCAAGGTCCATAGATCAATCCCTATGTCCGATAGGTGAACTCCGTCCCCCCTGTGAAACAAACCCACATCCTTCTCCAACTCAGAGTGCCGAATAACTATTCCTCCGTTACGTGCCACAAACCTCCCCACCACTTGATTGACCTTTATCCTAGCCTTGTTCAGCCTATCCACTGATCTAGCCGTCCGCCAAGCCGTCCTAACCACCATATCTGACCATACTACGATTAACCCTGGGAATGACATTCTCAGGGACATAAAGTCCGCCTTAATTGCCAGTATCAGCTCCCCCATCGGCCGGACACCCAAATCATTCCCCCCTACATGCAAAACCAGCACATCTGGGGGGCGATCGAGCCGGGCGTAATGGCTGACTTCAGGAACCACCCTGCTCCATTCCATCCCCCGAAAACCCAGCCAGCGAACCCATGCCTCCCGCCTAGAAATGCCCAGTTGCCTGCCATCCGGTCGGGCGTCGGCTCTCCTGGCACCCCAGAACACGTAGGAGTGCCCCAAAATCCATACGAGGCACGGGAAGCTGTCATCTGTAATAAAAATAATTTTTTGTAGCTATATAACACCAACCTTCGTCTTAACCTTACCCTTCCCCACGCCTCACCCTTAATCATTCAGCAAATGTGGACGCACATAGGAGCGGAATCTCCTAGATTCCCACCTGCCTATTTTTCTAACGGCCGCCTCATCCAACCCGCACCGCGCAGCCTCGGTGGCCGCCCCGATGCGGAAGGAGTGCGAAGCATACCGTTTTCCGTCATACCCCGCTGCACACAAGCATTTTCTGAACACCTGTACAAACTGAAATTTTGATAAAAACGTCCCATCCCTGTGTGTAAAAAATGCCCCCAGCCCTATCGGGCGAACGCACACAAACTCCCCAACAGTTCTAACCGGACACACCTCGGAACCCGGTAATGCATAAAGCACCACCCGTGTTCCCCTCCCCACCTGGTCCGTCTTGGACCGGCGCAACATGATCACCACCCTGTCACCCTCCACTCGCACATCTTGAAAACCGAATCCACCCTCCACCGATTTTGACGGGCTAACCAATTCACCCAACCGAAAAGCCCCAAAAAACGCCACCGCAAAAACCGCCCTAAAAAGGATCCCCTCATAAACCGACGAACACACCTCCCCCAGCTTGCCGCAGATCGCTTGAAGCACTGCGAACGACACCGGTCGACGCAAATCCCTCCGCACCTTACCCCGCCGGTATCCTTTCACCGTTTGTTTAACCCAAAAATTCTTTGTAAAATCTTGCAACCCCTGTAATTTAAAGAGGAATGCGAGCCCCGCCAGCTTGCGTTCAATGGCGGAAACAGACCCCCCATCTTCCATGTGCCTAGAAACGAAATACAGCACTAACCAACTGCCTTCCTTCCCCCCACCCCCCAAATCAACCCCAACCTGTCGCAGGAAATCAAACCACTCCACCCAGACTCTGGAGTACGCCGTCCACGTCGCCCCACTCACCGACCGTTGGATCCAACGCGCGGCAAGTCCAAAGCAGTGTCCCAAAGCCACGCCGGGCAAGGCACCCCGGTCCGCTCTGCCGTAGGAGCCAACTCCCTGAACCTGCCCCACTGAAAACGAGACAGAGAGTCAGCGAGCGTGTTGTCTACCCCCGGTATGTGCACCGCATATAGAAATACATTAAACTGCAGACACCGTAGTACCAAATGTCTCAGCAACCGGACCACCGGCAATGAGGAAGCGGAGATCCGGTTGATGACCTGCACTACCCCCATATTGTCGCAATTTAGCCTCACCTTCAAATTTTTCCACTCTTCCCCCCACAATTCCATTGCCAGAACCACTGGAAACAACTCCAGCAGTACTAAGTTCTTGAGGAAACCCGCCTTCCTCCATGAATCAGGCCAAGGTTCCGCACTCCAACGGCCCCGAAAAAAGGCCCCGTACCCCGTCGACCCAGCCGCGTCCGTGACTAAGTCCAAGTCGAAATTACTAACAGGCCCCTCCATCCAAACCGACCGCCCATTAAACGTTTCCAGAAACGTGTGCCATACTCTCAGGTCCTCCTTCAGTTCCCTGGTCAATCTTATGAAATGCCTAGGCGATTTCACCCCTGCGGTGGCTGCCGACAGCCGTCGGCAAAACACCCTCCCCATGGGTATGATCCGACACGCAAAATTGAATTTTCCCAGTAATGATTGCAATTCCCTTAGTGTGACCTTGTTGCGCCCCAAAAAATCCCGAATCGCCAGCCTAAGATTCTCCACCTTGTCCGGCGGCAACCGGCACTCCATTGCCTGGGAATCGATCACAATCCCCAGAAAACTGAGCTCCGTAGTAGGGCCTTCCGTCTTGTCCGCCGCCAAGGGGACCCCAAATCTTCCCGCAATGTGCTGCAATGTCGCCAATAGAATCGCACACACCCTGGAGGAAGGGGGTCCCACGCACAAGAAGTCATCCAAATAGTGGACCACAGAGTCCACCCTAGCCACGTCCCTGACCACCCATTCCAAGAAGGAACTGAACGTTTCAAAAAACGCACATGAAATGGAGCAACCCATGGGCAGACACCGATCCACATAAAATTCCTCCTGCCACCGGCAGCCCAACAGGCGAAAACTGTCTGGGTGTACCGGCAACAATCGGAAAGCGGCTTCAATGTCCGATTTTGCCATAAGTGCCCCTTTTCCATACCTCCGCACCCAGCTCACCGCAGCATCAAATGACGTGTATGACACCGTACATGCTTCCGGGTCAATGGCATCGTTCACCGACCCCCCTTTTGGAAAAGAGAGGTGGTGAATGAGGCGGAATTTGTTGGGTTCCTTCTTGGGCACCACCCCCAGCGGGGAAACCACCAAATCCCGTATCGGTTGTTCCTTAAATGGCCCCCCCATCCGCCCCAGCAACACCTCCTTTCTCAATTTTTCCGTAACTACCTCCGGGTGTTCCAAAGCGGATCGCAAATTCCTTGCCAGCGGAGGCGCTGTCGACAAGGTACACGGTATGCGAAACCCCTCCGTAAAACCCGAAGTTAGCAATTGCGCGGCCGCGATGTCGGGATACCTACCTAGAAAAGGACGCATCCTTTCCACTTTCACCGGCGTCACCCCCTTTTCCCGCAGACTCGCCACCCCGCTTGCTACGCTTAAAACACTTGGACAGAGGGTGGATACCCCCGCAACCCGAGCACTCGTGCTTGAAACGACAAGATCCTCCAAACTTGCAGGACCCCTCGTTAAATTGCCAGCAAACTCCCCACTTTTTTCCGGCCGACGGTCCCGAGGCTGCGGCCCCCCCGGCCCCCCCTGAAAAAACTGACCCGGCGCCCGCGGCGCAGACATAAGTCGCATCCACAAGGTGATATCCTTGTGGTCCCACCTAATGGATGGCCGTACCGCCATACGCTGCCGGAATTGCTCGTCGTAACGCAGCCACCCCGTACCACCATAAACTCGGTGCGCTTCCCCGATCGCATCCATGTAACAGAACAATGCTGCACAGTGTTCTGGCTTCTTATCGCCAATAACACTGGCCAGTATTGCATAGGCCTGCAGCCAATTTCCAAAGGTGCGAGGGATGAGGCGGTAACGCCTCTTCTCCTCGTCCTCTTTTTTTGAATCATCGGGCTTAACCCTATCTAAATTAAATTTTTCAAGAGGAAGCAAGGAAAAAATCTCCACATACTCACCCTTCACGATTTTCTCCCTCACTTCCGGCTTCAAATGCGAACCTAGGGGACCCTCAAAACATACATATACTTCACATTTTGCTGCATCTGCAATCCTAACTATGTCTGCTCTGGTAGCCGCTGCTTTATCTTTTGTGGTGTCCCCTGCTTCACTGCCTGCCGGAACAGCCGCTGCCGCGCTGACGAGGGGGGCGACCACCACCGCCGCAGGAGCAGCCGCTGCCCCCCCATTTTCCCCAGCCCCCCCCACCCATGGTGCAACCTGCGGCGGCACCGCAGGACCCCCAGCAAAACGCTGTAATAGGTCCCGCAGCCCCCCCAGCAGATCCAGCAACTGGCCCGGGACCCCCGGAGCGGCGGGAACCGCCCCCGCAGCCCCAGGCGCCACCGGTCCCTGTGCAACCGCACCAGCAGCCCCCGGGTCAACCCCCCCCACCCCCAATAAGGTACACAAAGCATTCGTAAAATCAAGAGTAGGTAAGGAGGTAGTCCTACCTGGCTGCCTGGGAACCGCACCACCAGCCGCCGCCGCTACATCCACCGCTGGTAGTCTCGCATCCTCCTCCTCGTCTTCGGACACCTCGCCCTCCGATCGGTCTTCTGCTGCACCGCACGGCACTTGTGGCCCCCCAGGCGAAGCAGATCTGGGAGCCGCAGACCCCAGGGGACGCCTGGATCGCACTTCTGCAGTCTTCTTCTTGGCTTGGCCCCCCTTCCCCCCCGTGTTCTGTGGCCTAGCCACCTGCTGATCCTCCACACAGTCCTGGGCTTGCTGCCCCCGACCCCCTGATGCAGCTGCCGTGTGGCTGGACGGCCCGCTGTTCCTGGCCCCACTATTCCCCCGCCGGGCCTCTCCACTGGAACCCACACTAGCGCTGGGTGTTGCTGGCCTCTGCACCTGTCTCCCTCTTCCCGGTGAGGACCGGGCGCCATCCCGGCCGTAGGCCCCGCCTCCCGAGCTCCTCCGCGTGCGAGGGTACCGTCCGGACTCCCCCCCGGCCGCAAGCTGCGACCGCTTGGCCGGCGGGGGCGACGGGTCATCCACTGGGCTCCTGGCTGCTCTCCTCAGTCGCCCCGACATCTCGGGCGAGTAACGCACCGGCGGCCGCGATTGCCGTGCGCGCGACGGCGGTTCCTGCGACCCCCCCGCTTGGTCCTCGATGAGCCCCCCTATCTGACACTCCAGCCACTCCGGACCTCGCTCCGCCGCCCTGGCCCTAAGCCTTGCTAATAAAAGGTCTACCTGTGACATAGCCGTTGCTTTGAAGGCGCAGAGCAAAAATCTGCCTCCTTCTGTTGTCTCCCTACACGCTGCTGAGCCCCGTATCTCCGCCCCTCCCTTAAATAAACTCCCAGAGCCCCGGGAAACTGCTCTGCAGCACCGCCTACCCCCCTCTCCTCACAGCCTGGTTAACCCCCTGTGTCCCAAGCACGCTGGTCATGCCCGCCCTCTGCCTATTCCACTACTTTCCATGCTCCGGGCTTCTCTTGTAAGCTAATAAAGGATTGATTACTGGAGATGTTTCTGAAACGCTGGCTTTCTTCTTGGAAATCTATTCTACAGTAGCCTGCATCCGGTGTTGCTACTCCACTGATGTCCTTAAAGTAAAGTACTTCCTGTTACTTTCGGGTATCGCGGCTCCGGCGCTGTGATTGGCGAGAGCCGCAATAACGTAATTCCCGCGCATGTACAGGGGAGCCACCGGTAACGGCACACTGACTGAAGCAATGGCACATGTTTAGGAGATATCGGGGGTAGCTACAGGTAAGCCTTATTATAGGCTTACCTGTAGCATAAAGTTGGTTGTAGAGGGCTTACAACCACTTTAATGATACAATTTTATGAAAGTTATACACGATCCTGTAATTTGTACTGTGTATACAAACTGAGTTTAGTAGATGATAAGAAGAATGTCAACATTAATAGTATGTTTGTTTAGTGCATATTTCCGTGCTCCCAAAGGGAAATGGTTATGAGAGCACAATAAACAGTTTAATCCAGTCCGGAAGTTGATTTTTTCTAAAAGGAAATCTGGCGTCAACTGATAAGTAATGATTTTTCTTGTAGACACAAGAAGGCTGATTTGTGAAAAAATATATTTGGACTATTTAAGTAATGATTTAAAAAAAATTGCCAATAATGGTTATTTTAGCTTTAACAATAAAGTTTCCTAAAAAGGGTGCCAAATAACAAAAAATGTGATACAGAACGATTACTTCTGTTACTTCCAAAAAGCAAGAAACCTATTCATTATTAAAAGAGACAATGTCCATTTAGAGCAGTGACACCACCTCCTAATATCCAACCCCTACGAGCCCATGGTCAGCTCTTTCTCCATTGCTCTAAAGCCACGTACACACGATCAGTCCATCCGATGAGAATGGACCGGTGGACCGTTTTCATTGGTTAACCAATGAAGCTGACTGATGGTCCGTCGCGCCCACAAACCATCGGTTAAAAAAAACGATCGTGTCAGAACGCAGTGACGTAAAACACAACGATGTGCTGAAAAAAAAGAAGTTCAATGCTTCCAAGCATGCGTCGACTTGATTCTGAGCATGCGTGGATTTTTAACCGATGGTTGTGCCTACTAACGATCGGTTTTGACCTATCGGTTAGGAATCCATCGGTTAAATTTAAGGCAAGTTGGCTTTTTTTTAACCAATGGTTAAATAACCTATAGGGCCCACAAACGATCGGTTTTGACTGATGAAAACGATCCATCAGACCATTGTCCTCTGTTTAACCTATCGTGTGTACGAGGCCTAACAGAGTGGGTCTTCTGGTTGTTGGGTAGTATGTGACCTTTCCCATGTGATAGTGCTGACTTGTGAGAAGCCATTTGTCAGACCAGAACAAAACATGCTATCTGGTGGAAGGCAGTGACGTCATCCACCTGGATAAACTCTGATGCCGCGTACACACGACCGTTTTCCATGACGAGAAAAATGCTAATTTTTAAATTGGTCATTAAAAACGATCGTGTGTAGGCTCCAGAGCATTTTTCTCGATGTGAAAAATGGGCATTAAAAATTTAGAACATGTGTTAATTTTTCTTGTTGTTTTTCACGTCGTGAAAAACAGTCATGTGTAAGGCTTTAACGACGGGGGAAAAAAACGCGCATGCTCAGAATCAAGTTATGAGACAGGAGCGATCGTTCTGGTAAAACTAGCGTTTCTAATGGAGATAGCACATTTGTCACACTGTAACAGACTGAAGAGCACGAAGACTGAAAAGCAAGAATCATCTCTCACCAAACTTTTACTAACATGAAATCAGCAAAAGCAGCCCAAGGGGTGCCGCCAACCGAATGGAACTTTCCCTTTATAGTGCCATCGTACGCGTTGTACGTCACCGCGCTTTGCTCGAGCATTTTTTTTTTCACGATCGTGTGTATGCAAGGCAGGCTTGACAAGAATCACGTCGAGATTTTTTTTTTCATGATATTAAAAGCGGTCGTGTTTATGCGGAATGACAATATTCAATACCAGAGCTTACTCAGAATGGACTCCAGCAATGGAGAGACGGCAGGGAAGCTTGGATTGGTGAGTATGTCCTGATAGGAAGGATGGGGAGTAGGCATTTCTAAAGTTTCTTTGGTCAGAAAATGAAGCTCTACTAGATCACTTCATGCTACCCCTTTTTCAGGTTTAGCTATGCTAAACATTAAGAATAGGTGCCTATAATGTTTAAAATCCAGTAGTACACTGGGGTTGACTGACTAAAACTGGAAAGTCCAAAATCTGGTGCAGCTCTGCGTAGAAACCAATCAGCTTTGTCAAAGCTTAATCGAATAAGCTGTTGGCTACCAGATGCATCAGATTGCATTCTCTAGTTTAAGAAAATCAACCCCGTTGTTCCACCATGCTCTGTTACTCTCTATTTTTTGGCACGGTGTCAAAAATGTAGAGGCTAATCTGCAAATAGCCTAAAGATTTACTGCTGCTCATGGGCACTGGGCTTCAGCAGAATGGCAGCCTCCACGAAGGAGAAACATGAACAATACTAAAGGCATTTTACAGGACACTTACTGTAAATGTTGGTAACATAATAATTAATATGGAATGTAGTTTCTTGCTAAAGAACATTATGCTTATCAAGTTGTTATGGGTAAAATTCAGCTTTAAGCCTTTATTATTTTGTCCCAGGTGACAGTAGGGTTGAATCGCTAAAGGAGCACAGCATGTGTACATTGTAAAGTGAAGTTTCACTTTGCAAGGGAATTTTGACTTGGCTTAAATACACGTGCTGAAAATTGACTTTACAAAGAATCAAGAGCAAGGGAAAAAAATACATCTAATTTTTTTTTCTTGCACGTGATTGGATGAATAAAGTCATCAAGGCTTCAATTTATTTTGTAAGCTAAGTGATAGTTCCCTTTGCAAAGTGAACACCCCCCCAGGGATAATAGATTATACCATGCAATTTGTGTTTTTGCATCCTTATTAGATCAGTTTTTTTCAGGATTTCCTGCAGATGGTCTTTTGGTTCCATTTGTCCTGTCTTTTACCATAAGTTTTTAAGCTCTAATCCTTAAAGGGTCACTAAAGGAATTTTTTTTTTTAGCTAAATAGCTTCCTTTACCTTACTAGAGTCCTGGTTTCATGTCCTCATTGTTCGTTTTTGCTCTGATGTTGCTGTAATTCTTCTCTGTTCTGGAGACTTCCTGGTTGTCTGTTTCCTGATGAAAAAAGTCATGGGAGCTTCTCTCTGTGGTCACTAACGTGCTCGCCCCCGTCCTATGGACTACAGTAGTGCGTCAGGCTAGCTCTCTACGTGATCCAGAGACTTCAAGGAGGTGTGAGCAGTGTGTGTCTAAAACCCCACAGCACCTCCTCCCTTTGAATCAGTTTCGTTTCATCCCCTTCACTTCAAATTAAATTTCAAATGCTCCAGTTGCTGATAATAAATTTAGAATAAATCTTAACATTTTCTTTTTTTTTTTCTGTTGGTGCTGCTGGATTCTGGAGTGTATTGCTGTGTCTGTGTCTTGAATAATGATCGTTGGGCGGTATAGTGGGAGGTATAGTGGGCGGGTTATTCAAATAATATTACAGAGCTCTCGTGCCCCGTTTTTTGAACTGCGATGCGCAAAGGATACTGGGAAATGTAGTTCCCAGCATGACGGCGATGTCGCTCACATGAACGAGCGCCGAGAAGCAGGAAGTCTACTGCAGAAACGAAACTCGAAACCAGCAGGTAAGAGGTATAAATGAATTTAATCGCTTTTTACTCTTTTTAAAAACTAATCATTAAACTATTGTGGCTCTATACGATACAGCAGGACATTTTAGAAAAAAAAAATTCCTTTACAACTCCTTTAACCACTTCCCGACCGCCGCATGTATATGTACGTCCACAGAATGGCACGTACAGGCAGATGGGCCTACATGTACGTCCCCGCCTTTCCGCGGGTCGGTGGGTCCGATCGGGACCCCCCCCCGCGACATGCGGCAGTCGGATACACGCAGGGAGCGATCCGGGACGATGGCGCTATTCGTTTATAGCCGCTCCGTCGCGATCGCTCCCCTGAGCTGAAGAACGGGGACAGCCGTATGTAAACACGGCTTCCCCGTGCTTCACTGTGGCGGCTGCATCGATCGAGTCATCCCTTTTATAGGGAGACTAGATCGATGACGTCAGTCCTACAGCCACACCCCCCTACAGTTGTAAACACACACTAGGTGAACACTAACTCCTACAGCGCCACCTGTGGTTAACTCCCAAACTGCAACTGTCATTTTCACAATAAACAATGCAATTTAAATGCATTTTTTGCTGTGAAAATGACAATGGTCCCAAAAATGTGTCAAAATTGTCCGAAGTGTCCGCCATAATGTCGCAGTCACGAAAAAAATCGCTGTTCGCCGCCATTAGTAGTAAAAAAAAAATAAAAAAAAAATGCAATAAAACTATCCCCTATTTTGTAAACGCTATAAATTTTGTGCAAACCAATCGATAAAAATAGGTAGAAGAATACGTATCGGCCTAAACTAAGGAAAAAAAAAATGTTAGATATGTTTTTGGGGGATATTTATTATAGCAAAAAGTAAAAAATATTGCATTTTTTTCAAAATTGTCGCTCTATTTTTGTTTATAGCGCAAAAAATAAAAACCGCAGAGGTGATCAAATACCACCAAAAGAAAGCTCTTTTTTTGGGGGAAAAAAGGACGCCAATTTTGTTTGGTAGCCACGTCGCACGACCGCGCAATTGTCTGTTAAAGTGAAAAACCTGGCCTGGGCATTTAGCTGCCTAAAGGTCCGGGGCTTAAGTGGTTAAGGACCCTAAACAGGTTATATTATTTTTTAAACTCTACGTTTTTTATGCATGTACAAAACAACGTTCCAGGCGGAAGTTTGTTACTGCAATAAGGCACAAGCCTCATGTTTTACAATAAGGAAGAGACATGAGTAAAATCTGAAGCCTATTTAATATTCCATATTAGGTTCAGTTTACACTGTACAGGCATAATTTAATAAAAAAATTAAAACAACAAACTGCTGACTCTAGAAAAATACTAAATTCTTTACTGCAGTAGAACACAAGGAAGAGCATTTCTAAGCCTAAAAGAAGCTCACAACATGCAGTTCCCTAGAGGACAGTTCACTTAAACACTCCTTCATTAAGGGTCCCCCAGTGGAGGATCATCGCTTGGCTGGATTACCAGGGGGTTGTGGGAATGAAAGTACTCTTCCATGACTGTCATACAGCTTGGAAAACCAAACTATATCTGAGGCTTGGATCACCTATGCAACAGAATATCATTAAAACATCACCTGTTGGCAGTAATCGAGGACTGGGGGTGGGAAACACAGTTTTTACCGTTGTTTCACAAGCCCTTCACTGTAGTTACCATGGTTTCTATACCTTCCCCTGAGTTTTGGCGTGTTTGAGAAAGCAGTATGCATATTGGATGAATAGTGGTGCACGTCAAGTTGTATCTATGTTATAAAGAACAAACTTGATACAGTATGGGGAGGGATTTACTAAAAATGGTGCGCACAGAATCTGGCACAGCTGTGCATAGGAACTGTTCTGGAAATTTTAGAGATAGGCAATTAACACAATTAAAGTGTTTTATACACATGATTACATTATCAGTATCACACAGTATCAAAATATCACATTAAGTGGTTGTAAACCCTCAACGTTTTTCACCTTAATGCATTCTATGCATTAAGGGGCAAAACCTCCTGTGATGCAGCAGCCCCCCTTTTACTTACCTGAACCCGGTCTTTCTAGAAACGGGGATGAGCACACCAGCTCCAGCCACTGTCTTGGGTCCTGATTGGATAGATTGATAGCAGCGCAGACATTGGCTCCCGCTGCTGTCAATCAAATCCACTGACGCAGGAGCTGGGGGGTGGGGCAGAGTCCTGCTGTCTGTGTTGGACTCAGCAGCAGAACACAGGAGCACGTCAACACGAGTGCCCAGAGGGAGAGGGCTCTCCAACAGGGCTCTCGAGAAGAGGAGGAGCCAGAAGCGCCACTGAGGGACCCCAGAGGAGGAGGATTGGGGCCACTCTGTGCAAAACCAACTTTTTTTTAATGAACCTTTACATATCCTTTTTACCTCCCTGATGGTATTTCCAAGTGTGTCTCTGGGTTAAATTTCAGTTCCATTAGCGGTAACCCCGAGCCACACTTGGGATTGCATTACAGAATCCTGGTGCAGGTTACTTACCTTGCCACCAGAATCCTGCGATGTCCCCCCACTGTGTCTGCCGGCTGTGTCCCCTGCCCGATGCCTCTGTGTGCCGAGCTCCGTTCCCTGTGGGCGTCACGACGCATGGGGACAGAGCCCGGCTGCAAATTTAAAAAGTACAAAGAATTCATAACACAAACAGTACACTGTAATATTACATATTACATTACTGTATGAAATCATTTCACTTGCTTTTTGTCCCTAGTGCTTTGTCCAGTGCCCTGCATGCACTTTTATATTATATATACAGTTCTTTCTGCCTGGAAACTTGAGATTGTCCAATGTATCCAAAAAGTGTCCCTTTACATCAAAAGTGGTTTTAGACCAGTTAGAAAACAGCTATAGTAATTTAGAACACTTGCAGAATTGAGCGATGGGGAACCGTGGGGAAATACATTTTTTTATTATTATATTATTATTTTTTATAATTATTTATAGTTATTTATTATATTATAATTTATGATTTATTGTGTTCAAACTATCATATCCGGGATGTCTACTAGACTCTTGTTTGGACAGATTTGAGTGTGTTATTACTAAGAATTACAATATATAAAAATATAAAACGCCAAATTTCTATGCAAAACAATGTACCGCTTTGAGGCGCAAAAATTTGACATAATTATACTGCCAAGGTGGCTACTATTACAATTGTACTTTTATGGTAACAAGGGGCGTAACATAGGCAGGCTAATTCTAATCAGGGCTTGAAAGAATGAAAACATGTAATGAAAACATAGGCAAACATACAAAATAGAATACAATTAAATAAATTGCAGGAACCAAACAGATTGCATTTTTTTTTTGGGTCAAAGCTTATTTGAACAAGCCAAAATTAGAAGCTGATTGCTTACTATAGACAGCTGCACCAGATTCTGTGTGCACCAGTTTTAGTAAATATCTCCCTATGCCATAAATCAATTTAGTATGTTCCTAAATGATAATCAATATGTTCAGGACTAGATTAGTCAAGTAAAATGGTTCCAAATTTTCCACTTGCAGGTGGCATGCTAGAGGCTACGCTTTTTCCACAGTCATCAATTGCTATGATGTCAGTAGACTCGATTTTTCTGATATTGAGAGCAATTCACAATACACACACTAGATTAGTCAGTGGAATGGCACAACTGCATCTCTGTCTGCTAGCTTACCCATATTGAAGTGGTCAGCTACTGAGCAGACAGTGCTGGGTTTTTTTTATTAGAAAGCCGAGCATGCTCTCAATCAATGCTAAATTACATTTTCATTTATAAAGGAAATATTTTTCGAATCTAAATCAAATATTGGAAAAATATATCAAATGTCAGTTTACAAAGTTGTAAACAATCAATAAAAGAAAATTAAATAAAACTGGGACAAAGACCCTAAGGCTGGGTTAACACTGCAGCACACAGCGGCTCACAGCAGGGGTCCAGTGTGTCCCTGTTCACCGCTTCAACTCAAATTGTTGGCTGAATTCGGACCTCAAATGGATCAGAAGACGCACAGGACTCCTGTGCAATTTGCATCGGAGCCATTTCGGAGATGTGTGAACCGGCTCCATAGAGAACCCGTCATAATCTCCTGACATGCAAATTAAATAGGGCGAAACCCGTATTAAATTGGCATTAGTGTGAACCCAGGCTGAGGCCTCGTACACATGACCGAGAATCTCGTCGTAAAAGAAACTTTGTTTTCCTCGACGAGGTTCTTGTTAAGCTTTCCTTGCATACACACTGTCAAGACAAAATCTTGTCGTTCTCAAACGCGGTGACATACAACACGTACGACGGCACTATAAAGGGGAAGTTTGATTCCACTGGCGCCACCCTGGGGCTGCTTTTGCTAATCTCATGTTACTGCGTGTTAAGTAAAAGTTTAGTGAGAGACGATTTGCGCTTTTTAGTCTGTTACAGCGTGACGAATGTGCTATCTCCATTACGAACGCTACTTTTACCGAAGGTGCGCTCCTGTCTCATACTTTATTCTGAGCATGCGTGGGTTTCTAAGCATACACACAAACGTGTTTCCCGTCGTAAACCAGCCCAACGAGAAACACGACGAGGAAATTGAGACTCCCGACGAGAAAAAAGAGAACGTTTTTCTCTTTTTTTCTCATCGAGATCCATGACAGTTTTCTCGACGAAAAACATACACTCGACAGTTTTTATCGGGAAAAATGCATTTTTCTTGATGGATTTTTCCGAGGAAAACGGTTGTGTATACGAGGTCTTAGAGTTTCACTTTAAGTAGCTAAAATATGATAGGCTACTATGGAAAACACCTCCATTGAAGAAAACCTGTTATTGTTAGAAGTTCTCATGTGGAAGTACTCAGGGCATACTTAAAACTTCCACATACTTAACACCTTTGTTAGAAAATAATTTAGTTTTTTTTTAAACCTATTATAATTTTTTATTATAATTTGTTTTTGTTTGTTTAATTGGCTCTCCTATTTGCTAACCAGTATTGTACATACGAAAGGCAACACATGTTTTCATTTTCCAAGGCTTGAAAATGCTGTTGTATTGAGAGGCAGGAATGTTCTACTTGAGAAAACATGATTCTATTTTTAGAACCATTGCAATACAAATCCAGTGGCAGTTGTTGAAAGCACAAAGCAGAAAACGAATTAGAAACATTGTAACATTGGCTGTAAAAAAAATAAATAAAAAGAAAATCTGTGAATGAAGAAGGAGATATAAGGTCTGCTTGTCCTTACACAACACACACATTCTACAGAAATGCAGGAAAAGGAAGCTGGGGGCAAGTAGTATGGACAATGAGATAGAAGATCTAATGATTCAAACATCCAGGTATTAAGGGAGTGTATTAAAGTGAGGAAGAGGGAACATTTTGGGGATATTACAAATGAATATCACTGCTTATGAAAAGCTGAAATCCACAGATTTTTATTTTTAAACCCCCCCCCCCCCAAAAAAAAACAAAAAAACACAAAAAGGCCCCAGAGAAGTATTTACCCTCTTCTAGTTAAGCGGTAGTAATGTCCTACTGAGATGCAAAAAATGATGAGAAAAAGTGAAAATACATTTTTTTTTGAATGGTCCATTTACAATTATGACCTCATGAACACTGGACGTTTTTCTAACTCTCCTAGACTCCTCCTGGCAGCAAAGTTTTGGCAGAAAAAAAAAATGGACTCTTGTAACGCCAAGCGCTTGGGCACTACTTAATTTAATTGACCAGAATATTAATTTATTCTGCCCATTGAAATTAAGTAATGCTCAAGCACTAAACGTGCTTACACGTGTTTACATGCATTTAGGTGTGTCAAGCATTTTTTCTGCCAAAACTCTGCTGCTCTTGGATGCACTGGCTGTGGGGGTTTTTTTTTCTTCTCTAAAACGCCCCTGCCTTCTAAATGCCAATATGTGCATGGACATATAGGCTACTATGCATGGGTGTTTGAAACAAAATTGTCCAGTGTGCACGAGGCAGTAGGATAATGCATGGTAACAGGCACAGCATGGCGCTACTAAGGAGCTGTGCGATGCAGGGCCATTCATTTTGGATGGCACCCCAATGCACTGCAGCACACCACAATGTACATGCCATACTCTGTGATGCACTGGTTTAGAAAAAAATGGGTCATATATGATTGCGGTTGCTTTGTGGTGCACAGGCAGTCCAGTCATGGGCGTCTGCAGAACTTTTTTCAGGGGGTTGGGTCACCCATGCAATATAAAAAGATATACATTAGTAGTCTATATTTATATGGGCATGGCATAGGAGCGCATAATTATCTCTTATATAACACATATATCTTTCCAAGATATATGTGTTATATAAGGGATAATTCAGCTTCACTTTGTATTGGAAGTTACTCAGGCCAGGTGTACCACCAGTCCATGCCCATATAAATATAGCCTAGAGAATGTACATCTTTTAATATTACAATATATTGCACTACATCTGTTGTGGCCATATTTTGATCTTGAAAATAGCCTATACAAAGTGAAGAAGATGAATTATCTCTTAACATACACAGACATATCTTTCCAGTAATAGCTGTCCAACTTTCCAGCAATACAGTATATAAATCAAAAGTCTCCTCCTAACTAATGTTACCTGTGGTTCTTCTTCTGTTGCTGGCAACTGTATATGCCACTCATGTCAGGATTTCCTGTGATGTGATGATGAGTTGGCAATGGCAGCATATTACTTGGCAGCTCGGGCCACTAACTGCACTGAGTGGGCGGCGCCGGACAGATCTACACAACATGTACACAGGCAGGCAGGCAGCCAATCACTGAAGAGGAGTGGCAGCCAAGACGGACACTGCAGCTGGCAACTATAACATCTTCTTAAAGCGGGAGTTCACCTGAAAAATTTTTTTTAACCTTAGATTGATGCTCATTTTGTCAGGTGTTTTTTTTCAAATCGAAGCCGTACTTACCGTTTTAGAGAGCGATCTTCTCCGCCGCTTCCGGGTATGGTCTTCAGGACTTGGCGTTCCTATTTGATTGACAGGCTTCTGACAGACTTGCGACGGTCGCATACATCGCGTCACGAGTAGCCGAAAGAAGCCGAACGTCGGTGCGGCTCTATACGGCACCTGCGCACCGACTTTCGGCTACTTTCGGAAAATCGTGACGCGATAGATGCGACCGTCGGAAGCCTGTCGGAAGCCTGTCAATCAAATAGGAACGCCCAGTCCCGCAGCCCATACCCGGAAGCGGCGGAGAAGATCGCTCTCTAAAACGGTAAGTACTGCTTCGATTTTAAAAAAACTACCCGATTCCCCTTGACAAAATGAGCCTCAATCTAAGGTTAAAAATTTACTTTTCGGGTGAACCTCCACTTTAAAGATTCCAGGGGGGGCAGATTCCCCCTTGCCCCTACCTGCGGACGCCTATGAGTTCAGTCTAAATGAATGAACTGCTGTAGCACATTAATGCACAAAACAATGCCTGTTTGTTAATGCACTGTGAAGCAGAACTAAAATGAGAAAGGGCCCTAAAAAAAAAAAACATATATTGCGCTTTAGAAATCTATATATTGCACTTTAGAAATCTAAACGTCATTCATTTAGAGGTTATATCTCCGTTGTGCATTAAACAGCATTAATGATCTAAAAGTAAATATTATTTCCATTGAATTAACATAGTAAGAGCAGCCTTGGACAGACATAATGTAGAAATCTATCAAATGTGTTTATATAGTTAAACAGATAAGCACAGAAGTGCCTATGAATATACATATTTTTCACCATCTAAGTGCTTCTCTTAGTGAAATAAATGGCAATTACAGCTATAGTTTGTTTAATCCACATACAGTAGCATAAATGCAATAATTGAAATGACTCCAGGCAGATGTAAATAGGAATGTTTGGTCCTCAGACAGACTGACGGTGACCCTGTCACTAAACAACACGCAATGTACAGTGCAGGGTGAAGGGGAACGCGCGGTTGGATAATTGGCTGGGTTAAATGAAAGTAGATCTATTATCTTGCTTTTCTATTGTGACATGACAAATAATGCCTTAGGGAGAAGAATCTATCATAAGCGTTGAGATGCTGCTTATAATAAGATTTTGTATTTTTCTGTAAGAATAGTAACACTCACGCTGTGGCGGAGATAGATTTGTAGCTTATAGGTCCCTTATGTGTCTGCAGACGTATGGCATCCCACTGAGAAGGAAGCAGAATCATTGGGCTGAGACTTCCTGAGTGTAGACTCCGTCATTTGCTTCATTTCTTCCTTTCTTATTTTTCCTATATTTTATTGGCCTGGAAGGGAGAGAAGTTTTTCTTAGTTCTGCTTCTTTTGGTGGTATTTGATCACCTTTGCGGTTTTTATTTGTTGCGCTATAATCAAAAAAAGACTAACAAGTTTTGAAAAAAACAAACAACATTTTTTACTTTCTGCTCTAAAAAAAAATAAAATAAAAAAATGTAAAAAATCAAATTTCTTCATCATATTAGGCCGATATCTATTCTGCTACATTTTTTTGGGTAAAAAAATCCCAATAAGCGTATATTGATTGGTTTGCGCAAAAGTTATAGCGTCTACAAACTACGTGATATATTTAGAGAATTTTTATTTCTTTATTTACTTTTTACAAGTAATGGCGGCAATCAGTGACTTATAGCGGGACTACGATATTGCGGCGGATAAATCAGACAACAACTGACGCTTTTGACACTTTTTTTTAGAACCAGTGACACTAATACAGTAATCAGTGCTCAAATGCACTGTCAATGTACTAATGACACTGGCAGAGAAGGGGTTAACATCAGGGGCGATCAAAGGGTTAAATGTGTTCCTAGGTAGTACTTTATAACTGTGTGGAGCGTGATTGTACTGTGGGAAGACAGAGATCTGTCTTTCTGGTTAGCAAAAACACAAGATCACTGCCTTCCCTTGTCACAGAACTACGATCTGCCTTGTTTACATAGGCAGATCACTGTTCTACCTGTGCCTTGAAATTGCCTGTTCACATCTCCATATTTTTTTTTTTTGCTCTTCATCAGCTTCCTGTTAGAGGTGGCTACATCCAGGGCCGATCCTAGGGTCACAGACGCCTAGGTGCAGAAATATTTCTGGCGCCCCTTCATGGGCATGGTCATTTTACTAACTCATCCCCTTATGAAATGTTTCTATGGCAGCGACCACAGAAATGCTCCCCCACAAAGTCTTCATTACCCTGGGATCCTTACATGATCTCTTAACAATAAACAAAATACAGGAAGAGAAGCAGAGTACTTTATTGAGTCCTGGAGGGAGGCCTCTCTGATGGACACAGAGAGGGCTTCTGTTAGAGAGTCTGTTAGACCCCCAGACATTCTACAGACACGATACAGGTGATGGTCAGAAACTGCAGACATGATACAGGAGATGGTCAGAGACTACAGACATGATACTGGAGAGGTTCAGAGACTGCAGACATAGTACAGGAGATGATCAGAGACTGGAGACATGATACAGGAGATGGTCAGAGACTGTAGACATGATATAGAAGAAAATTAAAGACTGCAGACTTAGTACAGGAGATGATTAGAGACTGCAGACATAGGACAGGAGATGGTCAGAGACTGCAGACATAATATAGAAGATGGTCAGAGACTGCAGACATAGTACAGGAGATGGTCAGAGACTGCAGACAATAGTACAGGAGATGGTCCATTAGACCCCTTTCACACTTGAGGCGTTTTTCAGGCGCTTTAGCGTTAAAAATGGCGCCTGAAAAAAGCCTCATCTGCAATCCCAGTGTGAAGCCCCATACACACTATCAGTTTTCCTGCAGGTTTTTCTCTTCAGGTTTACCAAAAATATCTAATATGAGGTCAAACCTTAAGGCCCCGTACACACGAGGAGACATGTCCGCTGAAACTGGTCCGCGGACCAGTTTCCACGGACATGTCCGACCGTGTGTACGGCCTAGCGGACAGGTTTCCAGCGGACAAAAGTTTCTTAGCAAGCTAAGAAATATGTCCGATGGAAACATGTCCGTCGGACATGTCCGATGGTTAGTACACCTATTCGGACATGTCCGCTGGTTATGATGTGTAACCAGCGTCCCGAAATCCCGCGCATGCGTCAAATTGATTAGTGGAAGCATTGCACTTCCGTGTTTGAGAACGTCGGTGTCTTCTACGTCACCGCGTTCTCTGTCCGTGGGGATTTTGGTCTGATGGTGTGTACACACATCAGACCAAAAGCTCCCAGGAGACATGTCCAATGAAAACGGTCCACGGACCGTTTTCATCGGACATGTCTCCTCGTGTGTACGGGGCCTAAGAGTTTCAATTTGTATGCAATCAGGCAGGTCCTTGCACTACATGGTTTTGGTAAACCTGAAGAGAAAAAAACCTTCAGGAAAACTGGTAGTGTACTTTCACACTGGAGCGGTGCGCTGGCAGGACGTCAAAAAATTCCCAGCAAGTAGCTTCTTTGAGGCACTTTAGACACACCTCAGCAGTGGCGATTTGAACCCTTTATTTGGCCGCTAGTAGGGGTTAAAAGTAACTCTAAAACTACGGTAAAGCGCAGCTAAAACTAGCGGCGCTTTGCTGCCGACATCCCCCACTGTCAGTGTGAGAGTGCTCTTAGTACATCTCATGATACATCACATCTGTAGATGGACTACTGAGGCGCAGGAAGGGACAGGGGCTGTGTATCCTATGCAATCTATAATGCCATAAAACATCTAGAGCAGGGGCAGCCCAGAGCACGTGTAAAGGGATTGCTGGAGATGCCATCCTCCAGCACACTGAACACTGTGACTCACCTCGGTTCTCTCTGCAGCCCGAGATAGAGATCAGAGGGGGAGGTTCCAACTGGAGTTGGTAGAGACAGTGCGTGATACCAGACTCCCAATGTGAGGAATTCATTCCTGCCCATCAGCACTCAGCAGCCACTGAAAACTAGAACCCTTGTGTCAGGAAGAGGAGCGGCCCCTCCTCCGAGCACTGCCAGAAGGAGGGGAAAACTCTGGCACTTTGGCGCCCCACCTCTGCAGGCGCCTGGGTGCAAATCACCCTGCGCACCCTGCCTAGGATCGGCCCTAGCTACATCCATTTTCCATGGTCCTATTGTACAAAGGAATGTATGTAGGAACCTTCTCTTGCACACTGCCAAGATGCACTGTGAGCTGTGGAATCTAATTAAGTATGTCTTTTTAACTCGAAAAAGTGTCTTCTATTGCTCTCAGTCACCAAATCTCCAAATCCCTTCATTTGTTTTGTTTTTTGCCTTTATCAGAATCTGTGTTAGAGGGTGGCTACATTTGTTCTCCATGTACTGTATCTAGGAACACAGAGCAGTGCACATGACCACAACCATAGGTGTGTGCAGCCTAAGGCTCAAACACACGTGTGTGTGTCTACATATATATGACCCCGGTACATTGATCTCCCTGTTGGCACATTGAAAGAGAACTGCATAAACACTTCTCTTATGGCAGAGCCAGTTAGGCCTCGTACACACGAGGGCACATGTCCGATGAAAACGGTCCGCGGACCGTTTTCATCGGACATGTCCGTTCGGAGATTTCGGTCTGATGGTTGTACACACCATCAAACCGAAATCCCCGCAGACAGGATACGCGGTGACGTGGCCGCACCGTCGCACGAAGATGACGCGGCGATGTGCGCGACCCTGGAAGGTCAATGCTTCCACGCATGCGTCGAATCACTTCGACGCATGCGAGGGCTTTCGGCCAAGCGGACATGTCCGGTAAGTCGTACAGACGACCGAACATGTCCAACGGACAGGCTTCCAGCGGACATGTTTCTTAGCATGCTAAGAAACATTTGTCCGCTGGAAACCTGTCCGATCCGCCGGAAAATTGTCCGGTCGGCCGTACACATGACCGAACATGTCCGCGGAAACTGGTCCGCGGTTCGGTCGTGTGTACGAGGCCTAAGAGGAAGATCTTTCCCACCTTCCTGCTGGTACACAGAGCGATAATGCTAATGCACATGGGGTGATTAGGGTGTGCCCAGGGACATCTGGCACACCCTGTGCGCAAGCCTATGACCACAACTAACATAAACTCTTTGTTTCAAACAAACGAAAGTGAGGGGAAAAAGAGAGGTTTGCAGGCTCACAGATGATGTTAAAAGAAGGCAGGAAAAAATATTCCATGAAAATTAGATTACAGGGCTTTTGGGTAGTGGATGACTATGGATTATGTTTGTAAAATAAATTACAACCTTTAGAATCACTTTAAGCTTGTCATATACTAGTACAATTTTATTTGAAATATTTTCTTTTAAGAATATTCGCTTTATTGTTCAATTATCAGTGGGGTCAAATTGATGTTCATTGTTGACTACAGAGATGAGAAAATTTGAAGGAGCAAGATGGAAAATGTTTCTATGACAAATTAATTTGTGATTTTTGTTCACTAAAGTCCATTTGTTCCAAACTCAAATGTTAAACACAAACAAAAATTTGAAGCACTTTCATCAATCGATCGTACAGAGAATCTTCATATGAGTTTTTGTAAGAATGTTCCCTATCATCCCGGGCCCAATAAATCTGTTAAATACAACGTCTTTAGACATTTCATTTTGGCAGCAAGAGCTGTAATTCCTCCACATTTGAAGTCTACTGTGATACCATCAATGGCGGAATGGGTGGTGGAATTAGATGCTATTTGTGATCTTGAATGTCTACTGTCACGGGAAAATGATAAAACAGAAGGGTTTTTAAGTACATGGATCCCATGGCTTTCTTTTCGTCTCTCTACAGAGTTCAGGACTTGGGTTACTGAAAGAAAAAATAATAGTATGGTTCCATTTCTTTTTCCTCCTGTATTTTATTCTGATAAATGTAATGTTTGTCTAGAACATTCAGTTCCTTTTTTTCTTTTTTGGGACAACTTCTTTTTCAAGGGCTGATTTCTTCATCTTGTCAGTCGTAAAGAATGTCATTTTTAAATTTAGTTTAAATCCTAATTTAAAGGAAAATGATATAGTAAGTGAATATTAAGTATTCTATAATTTTTTCCTTCTTTTTTGACAATTTATAATTTATCTATTTGTTTTTGGAGATGTCAGAATGTCTTTCTTTTTCCTTTTTTTTTGTAATATAATTTTTAATATTCAAAATTGAATTATATAAGAACAGGGGCGGACTGACAACTCATGGGGCCCCCGGGCAATAGAAGAGTATGGGGCCCCTCTGGCTTACAGATGGCCACCACGCCAGGAGGTAGTGCAGAGGCGGGCAGCTAAAATCTTGGGATATTCACATTAAAAGCATGTCATTTTCAGACATATCAGGGACAGATCTAAAAAAAACACAGATTTTTACATACTGTCCCTGGTTTTACTGAGCCTGGCAACCCGGATGGGGCCCCCTAGTGGCATGGGGCCCTCGGGCAGTGCCCGAGTGACTCAATGGTCAGTCCGCCCCTGTATAAGAATAAAACATAATGATGCATAATGATGCATGAATAGCGTCAGTGATTATAACTGTGTGTCTTTTATATGTGTCTGTGTGTCTTTTATATGTGTCTGTGTGTCTTTTATATGTGCCTGGAGTTCAAATTTAAAGCTGAATTCTAGGCACAAAAAACTTTCAATTAAATATATTCCTCAAAAACCACAATGGATATCAATACACTTTGCTCCAAATGCCTTTACAAACTCCGATATTACCCTTTAACCACTTCCATACCGGGCCTATTCTGGCACCCCTCTCCTACATGTAAATATCATTTTTTTTCAGAACTCCTAAACATTATATATATTTTTTTAGCTGACACCCTAGGGAATAAAATGGCGGTCATTGAAACTTTTTATGTATTTGCGCAACAATTTTTTCAAACGCGTAAAAAAAAAGAAAAAAGCAGCTTCACAAATTAAAAAAATATCAAAACAGTAGTCATCCAAGTAGTTAGCCCAATTTTTGGGTAGATAATGAAATATGATGTTACACCGAGTAAATAGATACCCAACATGTCATGCTTTAAAATTTCACACACTTGTGGAATGGCACCAAACTTTGGTACTTAAAAATTAAAGCCTCACCTATGGAGATTTTTTTTACAGGTTACCATTTTAGAGTTACAGTGAAGGTCTAGTGCTAAAACTGAAAACAGAAGGGGGGCGAGTTTCGCGCTTATTCAATATAATGTGCCGTTATCATACAACCTGAAAATAAACTAAACTAAAATATAGTGCAAAAAAAAGTCCAGGTAAAACCAAATGGTAGGAATCAGTTTATATAGAGATAAATGTCTCGTAGACCGGTAGCTTGATAGAAGGAAAACAAAGCTTAGTCCAACATCGATTGTAAAATTTATAGATTGGCGCTCACCTCCAACAATGATCAAAAGGTCAAACAAGGCTCATCAGATAGCGAATGGGGATTGCTGCTGGTGAATCTGCGAAGACTATAGAAACTGATGAAAATAAAGGAAAGAAAGCTTAAAAAAAGACAACTAATACAACCACCACATCCAAGAATTGGTAACCTGCAATATGATAGGTTTTAATACCACATACCTGGCAAACAAGTCAGTACAAAGGGGTAGTTTCTGTCCATGCAGTCCTGGGATGAAGTACTGTCACCCATCTATGCATCACTTGTGCCAATCAGACTGTATACAAGTAGTGCAATTAGCAATAGCTAGAAATGATATGATTGGTGTAATGAGATCTTTCAGAATATTGAAAACTCTTGCTTTTTAATAGATAAAATAAAATAACACTTTCACATGTGTGATAATATATACAGTACATTACCTTTACTCATCTGCTTGATACATTATGAACGTTTTCCACTACCACCACTTTGATCACCTTGTAAAACTACCTATTCAGGTTCAAATAGAAATGAAAGGCAAAAAATGTTTGTATAGATATAAAAAAACTTTATAAATACCTTTTTTTTCACCCTTTTTATAAGTGATCACATTCCCTCTGTTCTCAGCTGTATAAGAGATGGGGGAGGAGAAGCAGCAGAACACTGAGCTTCCCAGTGAATGGCTGTAAAGCAGGGGGTGTTAGGACAAGTCTGATAACTGAAGGATAGTACACTGAGAACTAGGGTTGTCACGATACCAATACTAGTATCGGTATCGGGACCGATTCCGAGTTTTTTCGGCGGTAGTCAGATGCCGATACCCCGCCCCGATACACAAATAGAATACTTAACCCCCCCCGCGCCGCGCCGCCGCCGACCGCCGCCACCGGAGCCGCAATTCGCCGCTGCGATCCGCCGCCGTTACGCCGCTGACTGTGTAATACGGGCGGGAACATTACAGCTTTGAATAGCTGTAATGATTTGCGCCACGCATAGACACTCCCCCTTGCTCGGGTGAACTGTCCAATCCCGAGCGAGGGGGAGTGTCTATACACGCAGCGTGGCGCCAATCATTACAAAGCTATTCAAAGCTGTAATGTTCCTGGCCGGCCGTAGTACTTTACACAGTCGGCGGTAGCAGGTAAGCGGGCCATGGCTGCATATGGGGGGGACACACGGCTGGATGGGGGGAGACACACACGGCTGGATGGGGGGAGACACACACGGCTGGATGGGGGGAGACACACACGGCTGGATGGGGGGAGACACACACGGCTGGATGGGGGGAGACACACACGGCTGGATGGGGGGAGACACACACGGCTGGATGGGGGGAGACACACACGGCTGGATGGGGGGAGACACACACGGCTGGATGGGGGAGACACACACGGCTGGATGGGGGGAGACACACATGGCTGGATGGGGGGAGACATGGCTGGATGGGGGGTGACAATGGCTGCATGGGGGGTGACAATGGCTGCATGGGGGGTGACAATGGCTGCATGGGGGGATACATTGCTGGATGGGGGGTGACAATGGCTGGATGGGGGGATACATTGCTGCATGGGGGGTGACAATGGCTGCATGGGGGGCGACAATGGCTGCATGGGGGGTGACAATGGCTGCATGGGGGGTGACAATGGCTGGATGGGGGGAGACAATGGCTGCATGGGGGGGTGACAATGGCTGCATGGGGGAGACAATGGCTGCATGGGGGGTGACAATGGCTGCATGGGGGGTGACAATGGCTGCATGGGGGGTGACAATGGCTGCATGGGGGGAGACAATGGCTGGATGGGGGGATACATTGCTGGATGGGGGGTGACAATGGCTGGATGGGGGGATACATTGCTGCATGGGGGGAGACAATGGCTGGATGGGGGGATACATGGCTGCATGGGGGGAGACAATGGCTGGATGGGGGGATACGTGGCTGCATGGGGGGAGACAATGGCTGGATGGGGGGATACATTGCTGCATGGGGGGAGACAATGGCTGGATGGGGGGGAGACAATGGCTGGATGGGGGGGAGACAATGGCTGGATGGGGGGGAGACAATGGCTGGATGGGGGGGAGACAATGGCTGGATGGGGGGAGACAATGGCTGGATGGGGGGATACATGGCTGCATCTGTGGGGGGACATGGCTGCATTTGGGGACACATTTTAAAAAAAGTATCGGTATTCGGTATCGGCGACTACTTGAAAAAAAGTATCGGTACTCGTACTCAGTCCTAAAAAAGTGGTATCGGGACAACCCTACTGAGAACCCATAATAGCTAGAGAATTGACCATGGTGTGCTCTCCTGCTTAGTGTGGTCAGTTCTTAATAGGAAAGCAGAGGGACTCACAGGAACATCAGGGATTTCACACAAAGGCTAAGCAATACAAAGACAACAGGAGACTTTCTCATACAGGCACATTACAGGAATATAAAGTATTGGGATAACAAACGCTTTGAGGCCAGTTGATGTTTCAGCCCGTGGCATACTTTGTTTGGGTTAATAGATGCTTGCATAGTTACATTAGGTGAGGATGAAAAAAGACACAAGTCCATCAAGTCCGGTTTTCTCGGCAGGAAACACTCTGCCGGGAAACCCAACGAGAAAATAGAGAGCAGGGTTCTCTATTTTCCAGTCGGGATTCTCGGCTTTTTTCCTGACGGGAAAACTGCTAGGGAGCATACACACAGCCGGGGTTCCCGGCCAAATGCTCTCCGGGAAATTCCGGGAAAACCGGTCGTGTATACAAGGCTTCAGAATCGGGAAACTCTGTCACAGATGACAAGTACACAGTATAGATTAAGGATGTGCTTTGTTCATATTTCATGTCTAAGGTTTCTAACCACTTTAAGTAATGGATTTGTATGGATCATTTTTGGCAAAGAAACATAGGGGCAGATCCACAAAGATCTGCCCCGGCGCATCGCTACGCCGCCGTACCTTACCTGGCTTTAGTTTGAATCCATAAAGATTTCGCGCCGTAAGTTACGGCGGCATAGTGTATCCCAAGCGGCGTAATGGCGCGCAATTCATATCGGCGATTAGGGGGCGTGTTTCATTTAAATGAAGCGCGTCCCCGCGCCGAAAGAACTGCGAATGCGCCGTCTCTAAATTTCCCGATGGGCGCTGATAGGCAACATTGATAAGCACTGATAGGCAGCATTGATGAGCACTGATAGACGCTGATAGGCAGCATTGATGAGCACTGATAGGCAGCATTGATAAGCACTGATAGACGCTGATAGGCAGCATTGATGAGCACTGATAGATGGCACTGATGGGCAGGATTGAAGAGCACTGATGGATGCTGTTAGGCGGCATTGATGAGCACTGATAGGTGGTGCTGATAGGCAAAATTGATGGGCATTAATAGGCGTATTGATGAGCACTGTTGGTAACACTTGTAGGCAGAATTGATGAGCACTGATAGGCAGCACTGATGGGCACTAATAGGTGACATTGATGAGCACTGATAGGTGGCACAGATGATTGGGGCACTGATTATCAGTGTAAACAATTTACTGACATTCTTGAGGTTTAACAGCAGTCCTTTCCTCACAGTGTGGGAGGAAAGGACTACAGATAACTGGCAATTCTGTTTACATGTGATCAGCTGATCACATGGTAAAGGGCCACTGTGATTGCACGGGATACACGTCCCAGGGGGCACACGGGAGGCAGGGTTCTGAGAGGATGTCCATGGAAACCCTCCTAAAATTGGAAGCCCAGCGTTTGGATGGTAGGAGAGGGGGGCAGGGGCCCATCGTGGTTTCTTGCACTGGGGCCCTAAAGGTTCTAGTTATGCCTCTGGATTGCAGTGAAATCTGTTTAAGGTAAATTGACTGAACTTTCTAATTTTATCATTATTAATTCACCAATAATGTTTATAGTAGAGTCCCTTTTTACCCACTTTGTTCAGCAGTGGGTGCAAACTCCTTAACATTTCCCACAATCCAGTGGGCTCCCACAAGCACCTGGACTCCAGAACACACCAAGGGAAAATAAACTTCTCCAAATCTTGGCCCTGTCAGACACCCCAAAAAAAACAACAAGACTAATGAGACAGAGGTGACTGGGCATGGATCTGTTCCCAAGTATCCGGCCCTTCACCATTTTATCTGGCATGTGGGCTTCCAGCTTGGGGCACAACTGCATGCAGCTTCAGAAGAAGACCCATTCACTGTAGAGGGCACTGCTCCAACTGTCTCCAGGGTGCTGAGCTTCCAGTGGGTTGGTCTCAGTCCTACAACCTACAATTTGTCCAGACCAGAGACTTTGTATGCCATTTAGATACTAAGAAATTGACTACAACCTACAACCTGTCCAGACCAGAGACTGTGTATGCCTTATGCCAGGGACCCCCCTAGCTGGCCACCTTCACTACAACAGACAGTCTTTCAAATTGAGATGTTGCTCCAGGGGAAACCCAAGTAGTGGTTTGTACTTTACTGTTTCTCTGAGTGTCTCATAGACTGTACTGTGCTCCCACTTATTGCCTTTTTTGGGAGACTGCTCCTAGGTGGCTCCTGTTATTGTCATAGTTGATTTCCTGCTATTATTTATTCTGTGCTTATGATATACCACTGTTACCACCTTATTTGTATTGTTAGTGTATCCTGCAATCATTTAGTAGACCTCAAATTGTATACTGCTGTTTGTCTGATCTTTAGGCTAATGTTGCTACATTACAGTTTCACCTGCTATCTCAAACTACACTTTAAAGTTCTTTAACAATGTTACAAATTTGCTGTATGCAATGGAAGTATAAGCTTGTGCATGTTATCCCATATATTCTCACATGTGTGTACCACTTAACATACCAACATATTTCCAGTGTGGAAGATCTGTAATCCATATACTTACATGATAAAGAGCTTTAGCTGTGAAATTAGGATTGCAATCGGGAAGTGATTGTGTATTTCAACCTAAGGCACATCACTAAAGAATTATGCTCCCCTCCAGCAAAGGCCTTAAAGAGAGTGAGACAGGAGTGGCTGACAGACACGATACAGGCATTACAGATAATGGAAGGATGAACAAATAAAACACTGGAAAACGAGTGAATAATGCACATCAGATTAACATCCAAAGAGAATGAGAATACATTCTGTTCCAAAGAAAATGCAATACTAAATAATTTTTTGAATATAATTCATTAATCTATTTTTTTCATTTCTATTTATGCATTGAAGAGTTTTACTATTATTCTTGACATATGCAGTTAGTAATAGGAAAATTAATAGAGCAATTGATATTTCACTAGAAAGCACAGTTTAGACACAGAAGGTATGATGGTTATAACTATATAGCTTGCAGCCTTGGTCAATTTTAATAGAGAGTACTTTCAATTGGGTAAAAAAAAAAATTAAATAAAGGAACAACAGGATTAGGGAAAAGAGAGGGCAACAAATGCACTCAAATGTCTCGTACACACGTCCGGGATTTCCGACGGAAAAGTTCCCGTCGGAAATCCCGAGGGGAAACCTGAGAACCTGCTCGGTTCAGTCTTTCCCCTACACACGGCCAGTTTTTCCGACAGGAAAACTGTGATGGAGCTTTGGTCGGGAATCCTGGCCGTGTGTATGATCCATCACAGTTTTTCCATAGGAAAACTGCAAAAAAAAAAACGCCAGGCAAAAGTCTGCCGGTTTTCCCGATGGGAAAAAAGAGAACTGGTTCTCTTTTTTTTGTCTGGCGGTTTTTGGGCAGTTTTCCTACTGGAAAAACTGCGAGGAGCATACACCGGCATACACCGGGATTCCCGGCCAAAGGGTCTCCACACAGTTTTCCCCTCGAGAAAACTGATCGTGTGTATGAGGCTAAAGCCTTAGATCCACTGTGATGTGTATGTAAGCATCATTTTACATATGGTTTTCTCAATGACCATTTCTATCCTGTATATATAATTTTTTTTAATGGAAGCCTATTTCAAAACCGAAACATACTTATTTTATTCTGATTTAAATGAGTTACTGATTTTATCATGATCGAAATGAGTCTAATGACTGTTCTCAAATCTTCACACTATAACTATAATTAAAATCACAATAAAGTGTCATGATGGTATTATAAAATAAATATTCTTTGTCCTCTTCATAATGAACTTACTCTAGTCCAGACACTCTTGAACCAAATCTTGAAATGAGTATATTTTATTAGACAGGATATTACTTGACACTTCAAGCTTTATGGTTTTATTAATACATGTAGAACCAAGTCCTTCACAGAAATTATTTTTATCCTAATGCCGCATACACACGATTAGATTTTCTGTCGGAAAAACCTTGGATGTTTTTTCAGACGAAATTCCACTCAAGCTTGGCTTGCATACACACGGTCACACAAAAGTTCCCTGAACTTTCGACCATCAAGAACGCGGTGACGTACAACACTACAACGGGTCGAGAAAATGAAGTTCAGTGCTTCCGAGCATGCGTCAAATTGTTTCCGAGCATTCGTTGGATTTTTGCGCGTCGGAATTGCTACAGACGATCGGATTTTCGCTTGAAAATTTAAGAGCCAGCTCTTAATCTTTTGCTGGCGGAAATTCTGACAGCAAAAGTCCGATGGAGCATACACAAGGTTGGAATTTCCATTCAAAAGCTCACATCGGACTTTTGCTGTCGGAATTTCCAATCGTGTGTACGGGGCATAAAAAAGGTTTATGCCATGAAACTGGTCAGACAATAGTGGCTTTAGGCTTCTATTTGGAATATTCAGTTCACCCAATAAATCATGGACTTGCTTTTTGAGTCTCTTGTCTGCTCCAGAAGCCATATCTCTCTGCTAGAGCTCCTCGTACTGCCTGCAACCCACCACTATGTCTCAATCATTCTGTGGCAAAATGTAAAATAAATGAGAATTTCAATCAAGAACCAAGAATGGGACAATTTTTTGCTGACCTAAAATCTACTGTGCTATAGGAATCTAGTGGGTCAATCTGAGTTCCAGGCTTTTTTTATGTTTATTAAAAGTCAGCAGCTACAAAAAGTGTAGCTGCTGGATTTTAATAAACAGACACTCACCTGCTCCACGTTCCAGCGACGTGCCGCCCGGAGCTCCGCTCCTCTCCTCTCCCCCCCTCTCTGGCCGGCGTCTTCAATCAGTGTGGGCACCCGGCCGTGACAGCTTTCGGCTTCACGGCCCGGCACTCACTGCGCATGCGCGAGTGGCGCTGCGCTCTATGAGTGGTCAAGTGAACGCCTGGGATCTGTCACGTTTCCCAGGTGATCGCCTACAGGGAGGGGCGGCCGTAGGCGATATGACGTATCGCCTAAGCAGTCCCTGGGCAGAAGGAGGAAGTGGGACAGGAAGTCCCACTCCTACTGAAGCCCCCACTCCCCCCCCCCAAAAAAAATACATGCCAAATGTGGCATGTAAGGGGGCAAGGAGTGGTTTAAGCGGAAGTTCCACTTTTGGGTGGAACTTCGCTTTAAATAGGAGCTTTGGTTGGACCAGCTTTTTAAAGCCAAACTCCAGACATATATAGAAGACACAATTTAAAGTGTAACTAAAGGCAATTTTTTAATTTTAATTAATTTTTTAATTGTTTAACGTCTAGATTGGAGAGGGGTTAGAACCCCTATAAGTTTTTATTGCTCTCTGGGCCCACATTAGGAAATTGTACACTCTCTAATTGTCCTATTTCCCTTTATCATGGAAAGTGAAAGTAAAAGAAAATTCAAAATTTTGTGTTGAAATCATTTAATGTTTTGTCTAAGGGACAGGAAGTGAAGGGAAATCTACAGCCGTTAATATATCATACACATTTGAATAAACTGAGAGATAAAATATCAAGAGAAGTTTTATTGAAAGTGAACTGATACCTAGACTATACCCCGCAGTACATTTGTATTTGCTTAAGACCCCTTTCACACTGAGGAGTTTTTTAGGCCGAATCCCGCGGCAAATCTGGCGGTATAGCACCGCTATTTTTAGCGCCGCTATACCGCCACTGTGGCTCCCGCCCCAGTGTGAAAGGGGTCTAAAGGAAAACAGTGTTAGTGCCTAAGACCCCTTTCACACTGAGGAGTTTTTCAGGCGGTACAGCGCTAAAAATAGCGCTGCTACCCCGCCTGAAAAACTCCTGCCCAGCAACCTCAATGTGAAAGCCGGAGGGCTTTCACACTGAGGCGATGCGCTGGCAGGAGAGAAAAAAAATATACTGTCAGCAGCATCTTTGGTATAATGTAAAAGATGTAAACCGCGCTAACCCGAGGGTTGTATAATGCAGCTAGATGCAGAGATCCAGCGCACACATCACAGGTGTAATGAGTCAAGCACACAATCTAATGTGAAGCATGAATGAGTGATAAGATAGTGAATAAAAATTGAAATTTAAAATTGAATGAGTGGTGCTGCAATAAAATAATAGTTTGAATAGAGAACTAAATGAAATGTGAAAGAAATGGAAAATAATGCGCAACCTAAAGTCGCATGACTAAGCGACTGATAATAGTTTGTGTAATGTGCTAAACTGAAATACACAAATAAGTGATTAATATTGGTGAAACAGTTAATCAAAACCAAGAACACCCAACATAGAATCTAGCCCTCAGAGATCAAAATCACATAAGTCCATACGAGTTGGCTTGGTAGAGGGAATACTAATAAGAACAAAGTGGCAGTCCAAATAAATGTGGCAAAAAAATGTTCAAAAAACAACAGGAGGATGAAGTCCGTGAAGGGTACACCGCTTTGTCAGCTAGATTGCAAATATTTCGCTACAAATCTTCAAACACTGGGCACTTCTCCTATATAGATAAGGTGGCAGCTTACCGGAACGAAGATGAATATAGGCTCATCACAAACAGGATAGTTCCTCTGGCTCCGATCCTCCACCGAGGGCCGCCCTTGAAGATGGATCACCGGAATCCTGGAATCCTGGATGCACACTCACCTCTCAATAGAGGGGGGTTTTCAGTAAGCAATGGATGTAGTATTGCAAAAAAAGAGAAAGAGCTTCATGGTGCAGTAAAAGGAACTTGCTCTTTATTACTGAGCAGGTAACTAGCATCAAAAGGTTACAAACGATCTAAAAAAAAAAAAAAAAAACAGGCACACTCTGTCAGTAGCTCGGCTCACATCTGACTGTCAGGTGTGTGTAGCGTCTGAGTCCTTAGCTCCACCCTAGAGTTTTTTTTTGTTTTTTGTTTTTTTTAGATCGTTTCAATGAAAAATCTGCTGGCAACCATCAAATTTTGGATTACGTATCACCTTTTTTTCTGATGTTTACAGTTGCCAGGATAAACAAAGCAGACAAGGCAGCAACAAATAAAAGATAAAACAATGACAAAGTTTCCCTTGAGACTTGCTTGAGTTAACTGAGGGCTTTTTTTTTTTGCATATTTGGGAGGGCTGCCTCCTGATTCCACCAATTTTACTTTCTATAATTCAAATTCTGTGTATTTCTGATATATAGGCCTCTACTGAAATTGCCTTTTCCTGGGTCCTTATCCAAAATTAAAGAAAATAATCTTGAGACGCTGACTGTTAGCAGCTCCAGTTGTCATTGTTTGCCACTGGAAATCGACCACATTGCCTTGAATGGGTCCAGAAACTCATTAACATTATGGTAATAGAGACCCTTGTAGTGGAAGATAGCAAGTTCACACCACATGGACTCACTGGAGGGCTTACAGAGACTCTGACACATTTTGCTCCTTAATTTCATAGTGAATTAGTTCCACTCTTCTTGTCCAGTTGTATCCTCCTCCCATCCATTTTTTCTGTTCTCTTTCATTGTTTCTCAAAAGTTTCTAGAATTTTTTTAGATGATACTGAGGCGGTTCCAAAGGCAGTGTAGACCACTGTGTCTGACCCCTCTCTCTTTGTCTTCAAAAAATGTTTTTTTTCTTTTTTTTGCCATACTATGACCCCATATTGCCTTCCCATAGACTATAGCCTCGTACACACGACCAAGTTTCTCTGCAAAAAACAGCAAGAAACTTGCTGGGAGATATTTTTTTGCTGAGGAAACCGGTCGTGTGTACGTTTTCGTCAAGGAAACTGTCGAGAAACTCGACGAGCCAAAAAGAGAGCAAGTTTTCTATTTCCTCAATGGGAGTCTCAAATTGGCTCGTCGAGTTCCTGGTCGGGCTGGTTTCCGACGAGAAACTCGAGCGTGTGTATGCTAAGAAACCCGCGCTTGCTCAGAATAAAGTATAAGACGGGAGTAAAAGTAGCATTTGTAATGGAGATAACAAATTTTTTCAAGCTGTAACAGACTGAAAAGTGCAAATCGTCTCTTAACAAACTTTTACTTAACACGCAAACACATGAAATTAGCAAAACCAGCCCCAAGAGTTTAGCCAGTGGAATCGAACTTCCCCTGCCGTTGTATGTGTTGTATGTCACCGCGTTTGAGAACGAGGAGATTTTGTCTTGACTGTGTGTATGCAAAGCAAGCTTGTCGAGTTTCTCGACAAGCCTAACAAGGAACTCGACAAGGAAAACGATGTGTTTCGCCCGTCGAGTTCCTCGGTCGTGTGTACGAGGCCTATGGCTTCCCAGTTGCATGACCATGTTGTTATACATATGGTCTTTCTTTGCCATTTATTTTCTACATGGAAAAATTAGACGTAACAAATACTGTAGCTGCTGAATTTTAATATTTGGACACGTACCTGTCTAGGAGTCCTGCAGTTTTTCAATCGGCTATCGGGTGCTGCCACTGCCATCTACACTAAGGGAGACCTTGTGGCTTCACAGCCATCAGCCTACTGTGCATGTGGGAAGCACGCTGCACTCTGTGTATGGGCCAGCTTTGGGGGAAGGAGCAGGGTGACTGAACCATTTGCTATTCTGGATACAACCTTTTGTTAGTATGTTGCTCTTTGATATGTTGTATCCTAAAAATCTGTAAGATTAAGGTTATTTGACACAAAAAAGCCACAACGTGAAGCTCACAAAGTCTTAAAGATGCCCACATATAAATGATGAGTACATTATGAAATACTTAATCATCTCTTTTCCGTAAGGGCTTCTCGTGTTCTCTACAAAATGCGTCATTGATGGTCGATCACTCCAACATTATGTCATCAGTTGATCATAATTACATCTGTTATCCAAATGTTTCACTTGAGTACGTAAAAGTTGTCTGATTATCTAGATTATTCCACTTAAGTCGATATCTTCAGTCTTAAAATAATCAAGTTTCTCATTAATTCATTTTCAGTTCAAAAGCCAAAACACTTCAGTCCGACAGAATATGACTATGGAAACACAAATAATTTGGGGGATGTTTTACTAAAGGAGCAATTTTCATTCTTTGGTGAAGTGAAGTTCACACAACCCAATACGTAGTAAAATTAGAACAAAAAAGTATCTTCTCCTGCACAAAATTTGATGTTTGAAAGAAAACAGAAGTTTATATTGCCAAAAGGGAAAACTGGTCCATCATTGTTCCGTTTAAGTGTTCTGTCCTCCAGATGTCTATGCTGATTATCTGTATCTGTGTTGTTAAAATTACATGTAAGGTTTATAATTTACATAAGACAATCATATGTGGAGTGCAGACTCCATCTAGTGTTATTTTTTTAGTATTGCTGCCATTGTTCTGTTTATTTGAATTACTGTATTTGTAGTTAAGGAAGTTGTTAGTAAGCAGGGAATTCTGTGTAGAATATTCACAGGAAGTGAAGCAGCCACCATTCTTTGAGAAGATGCTTTGAGAAGATGAGGAGACAATTTCCATCCTGGAGGGAATGGAGAAGGGGTTAGTGGTTAGCACCTTGAAGACACAGGTGGTCACATTATCAGTTTTTTTGGAAGTACATTTATCAAGGGATAAGTGACAGTGCTAAAAGCTGAAAATTAGCCTGGGCAGGAAGGGGGTGTATGTGCCCAGTAAGAAAGTGGTTAAATAATACTTATCACAAATTACAGAGCAATAATAAATTGCAGTATATGAAAAACAAAGGTTTTATTTTGAGTTTTGAGGAGCATACACTTGAATGTACATGTACATTTGCCTGATACCTATCCCTAATGTTTTTGCATGTTATTATCAGATTAGGTATATTCCAAGTTGTGTATTGCCAACATCCCTTGTGCATCTACAAATACATTTTAAGTTCTCTAGCTTGCATTCAGTGATGACATATCTGAGATCTTGACTTACCCTTTCCCCTAAAGAAGAACAAGTTGAAAGGTGTTGGGTACTTTGACAAGAAATCCTAATATTGGATGTCTATATGTGGTTCTGACGAAGTTCCGGTAACAGAGGAATGAAACATGTAAACTTTTACGCTGGGACAGCACCCCTGCTCCATACCCACCCCAGCCAACCCCTCTTTCATCTCAGGGACATACATTTGAAAGCAGATGATGCACTGCTGAAACAGCTAGCCTGATTGTTTCCGTTTAAGGACCCTTTGGAGAATTATCTTTTCTAATAAGACATCTTGGATATCGATTGGATTGCCCTTTGGACTATCACTAGTCTGCTTCAACGACACTGAAACACTGCACTACTTGGAACAAACAAAAACATCACAGAGGATGAATTAACTGCTGAAGAATCATATGTATTGAATATACATTGGTAGATCGATCTCCATTTAAACATCAGTGGAGATCTCGGCATTACCAGCGGGATCAGAGAATAACTAACAATAACAAACAACGTATCATTGTATCAATTGCATATAGGAAATTACCTGCATGCTGCGGGAATCCTAGCATATGGTTACACTCTTTGTATCTGTGAAATTGTTCCACTCCTTATGACGCCATATCTGAATAGATTGGACATTCAGTGTTAAGTGATTAAACATAATTCTCCTTGTGTCTGGAAACTTTGCCCATTATTCACATCTCATCACCAGGACGAGAACAGCAGGGATTAATTACATCGGAAAATATACCTGATTATGGGGGTGTTCTTTATCTTTTAGGACAATTCCATTGCTTACACATTGTTGTGACCATTGCTTCTCATTCAGCCCTACTGACTGACCAACTAGTGACAAGAGCATTAATATGGTTTTTAGATAGCCTGGCTATTGATTGTGCATCATTCCATCACGGAACAGTGTGAATATAGGGCCAGATTCAAGTACAATTACGTTACGCTGCGGCGGCGTAACGTATCCCATTTACGTTACACTGCCACAGGTTTACAGCGTAAGTGCCTGATTCACAAAGCTCTTACCTGTAAACTTGCGGCGGTGTAACGTAAATCCACTCGGCGCAAGCCCGCCTAATTCAAATGGGTCGGGCACCATTTAAATTAGGCGCGTTCCCGCGCCGAACGTACTGCGCATGCTCCGTCTGTCAAATTACCCGACGTGCATTGCGCTAAATGACGTCGCAAGGACGTCATTGGTTTCGACGTTAACGTAAATGGCGTCCAGCGCCATTCACGGACGACTTACGCAAACGACGTGAAATTAAAAATTTTGACGCGGGAACGATGGCCATACTTAACATGGGTTACACCACCTAGAGGGCACCCTTAGTTTTACGCAACGCATTTCTACGGAAACAACATCAATTTAGATCGACGGGCAAAGCGGACGTTCGTGAATCTGCATAACTAGTCATTTGCATATTCTACGCCGACCGCAATGGAATCACCACCTAGCGGCCGGCCTAGAATTGCAGCCTAAGATCCGACGGTGTAACACAGCTACACCTGTCGGATCTTAGGGCTATCTATGCGTAACTGATTCTATGAATCAGCCGCATAGATACGACAATCGTATCTCAAAGATACGACGGCATATCGGGAGATACGCCGTCGTATCTCTTCTGTGAATCTGGCCCATAGTCTGTATTTTACAGAAATTCACTGCTCCCTTTAGGAATTGATATGCTTGGGACCCATATATAGGTGACTGTGGGTATCAATGAGGTATCTATAGGGGGTGCTTTTATATTAGGGGAGGGAGGGGTCCATGGACTGCAAGGTTTGCCTCTGCTCTCTTCTCTATATATGAGGGGTGGCATTGCTTTTTACATAGACCATCTGTTTCATAGTATTGGGCCGGTTTAGACCACTAAGGAACTCCTTTACCCTTTGGGGGGAATTCCTGTTTGGTCTATATACAGGGGATTAGGGGATTTATTTGCTATCACAATTTGTGTTTGCTATTTTTTAAGCAATAAATTATATTGTATTTAACTCTTTAGGGTGTGTATATATCTCTTCATTTTTTATTTTTATTTCTTCTATTATTGATTACACCCCCCGATATTATTCGGTGAGTACTACTAATTAGTTATTATAGGCAGGATTCCCATTTTCCTCTGTGTTTGTATATATATATATGTGGTTAACCCCTGTTGGTATATGGAAATCACAATGACAACTTGTAGGATATACCACTATGCCAGAACAGCTGTTTTTTTATGTGGATATAATTTCACCTCTTCACATCCTGCCCGTAGTCATATGATGTCCACAGATGGAATCTCCCATCCTGGGTGGACGTCATTTGACATCCTGGGCTTCCCGGCCATGTAGGGGGCGCGCACGCCCCGAGGAATCGCTCGGGACCCGGTGCACGTGCCCGGCGGCCGCGATGTCCTCCGGGCAACCGCGATTGCCCACAATTACGGCAGGACTGTGGATCTGTGTGTGTAAACACACAGATCCACGTCCTGTCAGCGGTGAGGAGACCGATGTGTATTCCCAGTACACACATCGGTCTCCTCCTCTTGTGAGTCCCCTCCCCATACAGTTAGAATCACTCACTAGGGAACATTTAACCCCCTTCAGCGCCCCCTAGTGTTAACCCCTTCCCTGCCAGTCACATTTACACAGTAATCAGTGCAGTTTTATAGCACTAATCACTGTATAAATGTGAATGGTCCCAAAAATTTGTCAAAAGTGTCCGATATGCCCGTTGCAATGTCACGGTCACAATAAAAATCGCAGATCGCTACCATTAGTAGTAAAAAAATAAAAATTAAAAATGCAATAAAACTATCCCCTATTTTGTAGATGCTATGGCTTTTGCGCAAACCAATAAATATACACTTATTGCGATTTATTTTTTACCAAAAATATGTAGTAGAATACATATCGGCCTAAACTGTAGATTTTTTGGGGATATTTATTATAGCCAGGGCTTTTTTTCAGGGGGAACTTGGGGGAACTTAGTTCCACCACCTTTGGCTCAGACCCTTTGGTGCCTGCTCACCACAATCACTTGTAAACACAGAAGTCTGGTTTCTGTGTTTACAAGTGACAGCTCTGCACTCTGTGTGTAACCCCCCTGAACTCTGCACCCTGTATGTAATGCAATCCTGGTATTTAATGCCCCTTTAATACCCTTCTACTGTTTTTGAAATCTGAACGGGTCGTGGTTGAGTTCCTGCACCTATTTTCTGAGAAAAAAAGCTCTGGTTATAGCAAAAAGTAAAACATTTTGAATTTTTTTCAAAATTGTCACTATATTTTTGTTGATAGCACAAAAAATAAAAACCGCAGAGGTAATCAAATACCACCAAAAAAAGCTATATTTGTGGGAAAAAAAGGACGTCAATTTTGTTTGGGAGTCACGTCGCACGACCGCGCAATTGTCAGTTAAAGCGACGCAGTGCCGAATCGCAAAATGTGCTCTGGTAAGGGTATGGGGTAAAAATTGTACAAATAAAATATGTACTGTTTTCTACAAACTGTTTTTTTTTTTTTTTTGCTGTAAAAGTCCAATGGGAGAAATGCAATAGTCTGTAAATGTTTTTGCATTTTTGGATACCTTGGCAGTATAGGTGAGATGTGTCAGACGTTTAAACTGCCATATTAAAAAACATGGTATCTTGAAAAGTGAGATCAGCCTCTGCCATTTTCTGACCTAATAGTCCCTTTGATTGGAGAAACTCAGAGCATATGTCATGCTTGCTGTGGGAAGATATTTATCTTGACAGATTAACTTCTTGTAATAGCTGTGCAGCAGATGGCTTCAAGCTGAAGGATTCCTTGTGGGAAAAGGCAGTGACATTACTGGCTACCAGGTAGATTGCAGTTATTTATTTCTTATTTATGACCTGGAAAAAGTAGCACGGCATTGCAAATCGAAAAAGTAAATGAGAATTGGCGATTAAGTCTCTGTGTGACTTTTGGAATGGCACTTTAGCAAAGGGAAATTAGATTGAAAGGTTGGTGAAGAAAATTGACATAGAATTTTCTGTAAGCACAAATTCCCTGTCTTGAATGCAGAAAATAATGACATATACACACCAAAGAAAACTAAATTTACCTCTAAATGAAACTAACTGCTGCTTTAGCTACAAAGTCTAATAATGGTGTTTTTGATGCCTTTCCAAACAGCTTGCCAGAGAATTATCAGACCTTATATATAAAGCTGAAGGAAAGGAAACAAGGGCCCAGATTCACATAGAATTGCGGCGGCGTAACGTATCCTAGATACGTTACACTGCCACAAGTTTTCATCGCAAGTGCCTGATTCACGAAGCACTTGCGAGGAAACTTCTGCCGGGGGCCTCCGGCGTAAGTCTGCGTAATTCAAAGGGGCGTGTGCCATTTAAATTAGGCGCTCTCCCGCGCCGTACCTACTGCGCATGCTCCCTTTTGAATTTCCCGCCGTGCTCTGTGCGAAGTGACGTCATTTTTTCGAACGGCGACGTGCGTAGCGTACTTCTGTATTCCCGGACGTCTTACGCAAGAAGGAAACATTTTTAAATTTTGACGCGGGAACGACGGCCATACTTTATACAGCACATACGTGTGCTGTGTAAAGTTAGGGCACCAAAAACGACGACTAACTTTGCGACGTGAAATTAGACTAGCAGCGACGTAGCGAACGCAAAAAAACGTCGTGGATCGCCGTAACTCCTAATTTGCATACCCCATGCTGGTTTACGACGCGAACTCCCCCCAGCGGCGGCCGCGGTATTGCATCCTAAGATCCGACAGTGTAAAACAATTACGGATCTTAGGGCTAACTATGCGTAACTGATTCTATGAATCAGTCGCATAGTTAAGAAGACCCTAAAACAGAGATACGACGGTGTATCAGGAGATACGCCGTCGTATCTCTTTAGTGAATCCAGGCCAAGGTATTTACCCATAGGAAGCAAGCATCTGCTTCTGTTTTCTACCCCAGACTACAAAGAAACCCTTTTCTCTTCTACAAACGCTATACATGATGCCCACATGCCTTGCAACAAATCTGTTTTTTTATTGATCTAAAAGATGGGCAAAGACTTTTAACATTAACTACTGGAGTACCAGCCTTTAATATCCCTTTATTTGGATTTAAAAATATGCACATCAGTCCTCAAGATGACATATACTGATTGTATTAGGTAGTATATCCTATTCCCAGAATGACATAGGAATTAATGTACACCATAAATCAACAGACCAGTAAAACAAACAAAAAAATCCACAATATGGAGTGCCCACCACCACAAGAAAAATGGCTGCTTACCAGAGGCAAGCAAAGACACGCATTCGGCTGTAACCCAGCCGCGGACTTTAGCTTGCAGGCAGAATAGTATCGGGACAGGAACCGAACCTGCAAGATGCTATAACTCAAACCTCTGTATGCTGGATTTCAGGGAGGATCTATTAAAGATCTGCATACATCCTGCTAAACATTCTCAGCACCCCATGGAGGAATGATCAGCAGTCACTGTGAATGCTGATCATTCATCCATGGGGTGCTGAGAATGTATGCAGATCTTCAATAGATCCTCCCTGAAATCCAGCGTACGGAGGTTTGAGTTATAGCATCTTGCAGGTTCGGTTCCTGTCCCGATACTATTCTGCCTGCAAGCTAAAGGCCGCGGCTGGGTTACAGCCGAATGCGTGTCTTTGCTTGCCTCTGGTGAGCAGCCATTTTTTTTTGTGGTGGTGGGCACTCCATATTGTTATCAAGCACAGTAGTGTCATCATATAAGCTCATGGACTGTTATTCGCCTGTGGATTTTATCAACTTGTGGATTTTTTTTGTTTTTCTGGTCTGTTGATATATGGTGTACATTAATTCCTATGTCATTCTGGGGATAGGATATACTACCTAATACAATCAGTATATGTCATCTTGAGGACTGATGTGCATATTTTTAAATCCATTTATTGACGCAGCTTTCTATTCTTTTTTTATTCTGTTTAAATGTGTGTATCTCATTAGAGCTGCTGCCTTTGTTTTTTCTCCATTGTCTAAGCACAGTTTTTTCCTTATTTATAATACCTCTTTATTACAAGGCCATTTTACAGTTTTCAGCAGTGTTATAGTTTAACTGACAATTACTCTTTTTTTAAAGACAGACAGAGCTTTCTTTTGGTGGTATTTAATAACCACAAGGTTTTTATTTTTTACTATAAAGAAGATCAACAATCTAGAAAAAAAAATCCCTTTTTGTTAAAATCAAATGCCAGGAAAGTATAAAAATCCCCATAACGATCCTTTTTTTTGGAAAGCAGATAGATACCACAAAATGATCTCAATTTGAGCCACAGATTTTTGAAAAAGAAGAAACATGCTGATACTGAGGGAGGTTAAACTCTTGGGATTAGTGCATTAGATACAATAATGTACAGGTCATTCACAGAGGAAGAAGGGAGTGAGGGGGTTAATGTGCTGGACACATATAGTGGCAAGCACATTGAGATGAAGGGGTTATTGTTCAGATGTACAGGATAAGGGGGTTAAGGAATAATATACAGGTTACTAGCGACATATTGGATATACTATTCTTGAAGAGGAGGTGGCAGCTGCGGCTGCTGAGCCATTCACTTTATGCCCATTTATAAATACTGATCTCTCTCTTTTCCTTGTTGTAGGGTGAAGGGAAGGGTTTAGCACTGTAAATAGTACCATGTGATTGCTGTGATGACTAATCACAGCAATCACATCTTACCCAGCCCCTTAGATTAACCACTTAAGCCCCGGACCATTTGGCTGGCCAAAGACCAGGCCACATTTTGCTATTCGGCACTGCGTTGCTTTAACTGACCAAATGCACGTTCTTGCGACGTGGCTTTCCCACATATAGAGCTTTATTTCGGTGGTATTTGGTCACCTCTGCAGTTTTTATTTTTTGCGCAATAAACAAAAATAGAGCGATAATTTTGAAAAGAAAAACAATATTTTTTACTTTTTGCTATAATAAATATCCTCAAAAAATATATAATTTATTTTTCTCAGTTTAAGCCGATACGTATTCTTCTACATATTTTTGTTAAAAAAATTGCAATAAGCGTTTATTGACTGGTTTGTACAAGTTATAGCGTCTATATAATAGGTGATAGTTTTATGCCATTTTTATTAATAATTTATTTTTAGTAGTAATGGCGGTGATCAGCGATTTTTATTGTGACTGCGACATTATGGCAGACACATTGGACACTTTTGACACATTTTTGGGACATTGTCATTTTTACAGCTATAAAAATGCACTGATTACTGTAAAAATGTCACTGGCAGTGAAGGGGTTAACTTGAATGTAGGGGGCGCTGAAGGGGTTAAGTGTGTCCTAGGGAATGATTCTGTTAGGGGGTGTGGCTACAAGTGACATCTCACTGATCGCTGTTCCCGATGACAAGGAACAGACGATCAGTGACATGTCACTTTGAAGAACAGGGAGATGTTGTGTTTACAATGACATCTCCCTGTTCTTCAGTTCTGTGACGTGATCGTGCGACACCAGCGGACATCGAGTCCATGGGCCCTGTGGGCACGGTTACGGAGCTTGCGGCTGGGTCATGAGCGCGCCGCCAGTGGCGAGCATGTGACCACACGGCGCAAATTAAAGGGGACTTATATATATGGCCATTTGCCCAGCCATGCCACTCTGTCAATGTATAAGTTCGAGCGGTAGTCGGGAAGCAGATAATTGGGAAAAAAGTATCTCTGGGTACCCAGCTGGGTAAACAGTAATCACCCAGCAGTTCGACTGCCCGACACATATTTATCCAGTGCCATTCACAGAACTTGGTAAATAGAGGGTCACATACAGTGCCTTGAAAAAGTATTCAATACTCTATGAAATTTTTCACATTTTGTCTTGTTACAACCAAAAATGTAAATGTATTTTATTGGGATTTTATGTGATAGACCAACACAAAGTGGCACATAATTGTAATGTGAAAGAAAAATGATAAATGCTATTCAAAATGTTTTACAAAGAAACATGCAAAAAGTGTGGTGTGCATTTATATTCAGTCCCCGTGAATCAATACTTTGTAGAACCACCTTTCACTGCAAGTCTTTTTGGGGATGTCTCTACCAGCTTTGCACATCTAGAGTGTAACATTTTTGCCCATTCTTCTTTGCAAAATAGCTCAAGCTCTGTCAGATTGGATGCAAAGCATCTGTGAACGACAATTTTCAAGTCTTGCCACAGATTCTCAATTGCATTAAGGTCTGGATATTGGGCCATTTTAACATATTAATATGCTTTGATCTAAACTATTCCATTGTAGCTCTGTCTGTATGTTTAGGGTCGTTGTCTTGCTGGGAGGTGAACCTCATGAAGTCTTTTGCAGACTCTGACAGGTTTTCTTTTAAGATTTCCCTGTATTTGGCTCCATCCATCTTCCCATGAACTCTGACCAGATTCCCTGTCAATGCTGACAAAAAGCATCCCCACCACATGATGCTGCCACCACCATGTTTCATAATGGGCATGGTGTGTTCAGGGTGATGTGCAGTGTTAGTTTTCCACCACGCATAGTGCTTTGCTTTTAGGCCATAAAGTAAAATGTTGGTCTCATCTGACCTTCTTTCACATGTTTGCTATGTCCCAAACATGGCTTCTCGCAAACTGCAAACGGGACGTCTTATGGCTTTCTTTCAACAATGGTTTTCTTCTTGCCACTTTTCCATAAAGTCCAGATTTGTGGAGTGCACAACATTAATTGTTGTCCTGTGGACAGAGCCTCCCAACATCTTTGCAGCTCCTCCAGAGTTACCATGGGCCTCTTGGCTTCTCTGATTAATGCTCTCTTTGCCCGGCCTATCAATTTAGGTGGATGGCCATGTCTTGGTAGGTTTGCAGTTGTGCCATGCTCTTTTAATTTTGGGATGATGATTTGAACAGTGTTCCGTGAGATGTTTACCGTGTGGGATATTCTTTTTATAACCTAACCCTGTTTTAGTCTTCTTCACAACTTTATCCCTGACCTGTCTGGTGTGTTCCTTGGCCTTCATGACGCTGTTTGTTCACTTAGGCCCCGTACACACGGTCGGTTTGGTCCTATGAGGATGAACCGAAGTTCATTTTCATCAGACCAAACCGACCGTGTGTATAGGCTATCAGTCTGGTTTCCTTCGGTCCAAAATTTCTAAACATGCGTCAAAACCGAACCGATGGACCGCTGCCCCATCGGACCAAAACGATGGTTAGTACAGAAAAGCATTGGTTCAAAACCCATGCATGCTCAGAATCAAGTCGATGCATGCTTGGAAGCATTGAACTTTGTTTTATTCAGCACGTCGTGTGTTTGACGTCACCGCGTTCTGACCCGCTCGGATTTTGGACTGATGGTGTGTACACATATCAGGCCATACGGCCACTTCAGAGGTGAACCGATGAAAACAGTCCGACGGGCCAGTCTCATGGGTTTGGTCTGACCTTGTGTACGGGGCCTAAGGGGTTCACAGAACACCTGTTTTTATACTGAAATTCAATTACACAAGTGGGCTCTATTTACTAATTAGGTGACTTCTGAAGGCAATTGGTTCCACTAGATTTTAGTTAGTGGTATCAACGTAAAGGAGGCGGAATACAAATGCACGCCACACTTTCCACATATTTATTTGTAAAATAATTTAAAAAATATTTAGCATTTTGCTTCGTCTTCACAATTATATGCCACTTTGTGTTTGTCTATCACATAAAATCCCAATAAAATATATTTAGCTTTTGATAGTAACATGACACAATGTGGAAAATTTCAAGGGGTATGATTAGTTTTTCAAGGCACTGTACATTGGCACATAAATGGTTAATCAGGAGATTAACTCTCAATGCAAGCAATAGTAACATAAAAACGTTCACATTATTTAAAATCAAGATATAGATGAAATTTGTTTCTCTGAAATGTATATAATGTAATATAGGAACGATCAATCAAATAAAATAAATACAATGTGCTCATCACGAAAAAGTCAGGGTGTCAAATGAATAAATGTAAAAATCAAAAAAACACACTCTTTTAAAACAATAATGGCATAAATATAAAAAACATGGCATTTTTTTTTTAACAATTACCTTATTATTTAGAAAAATGGGTAAATCCATTAGTGTTTTTTTGTTTTTTTCAACACTACTTTTCTAATATGATAGCTTTTCAAAATAACACATACATAATTATACAGGTTGGATAAAAGCATTGATGCTGTAAAATACTTTGTTGGTGGTTAAATCGATTTTTTGTGCTTAGGCATTTTCAAAGAGAATGGGACTTTTAAGTTGCCACACAAAATATAAATTTCATAAAAATGAAATTTATTAACACATTTGTGCATTTATTGTGCTTACAGCATATATTGATAGTGGTCTTCTATGAACTTTGTTTGTCAGAGTCTCTAATAAAGTACTGTATAAGACTGCTATGTTTCCTTTAAACCTTCTTTCTCTTTCTTCCACAATGCCAATACTGAGACATTTCTGTAACTAAAACTTTCTTAGTGTCCCCAAGGTTTTTGCTCAGCTTTTGTATCAGACAGCAAGGGAATAATAACCACTTGGTTTGAACTACCTAAGAACTTTAAAACAGAGAAGACACATTGGACTCTGATTATACAGTGGTACTGAAAATAAAGAAAATGTATTGTTTATGATGTTCATTGGAGTTGGTAAAATGTTGGAATGTGAAATGTAAACTTTACAAATTACTTGGCTTTTCTCAAAGCATATTACTGAGATATAGCCACTGTTTGGTGCAAAGTTCTTCAAAGTAAAAATGATCGCACTTAGCAAATATCTTGTATATGTGAGGCAAGGATTATGTATTTAGGATTATGTATTTAGACAGGCTTTTTGCTGTCTGGGATACAACCAAATATAATAAACAGTATTGGCTTAGAAAATGAATTGCCTTGGAAGAGTAAAAGTAAAGCTGGCTAGACATAGATCAAAATTCGGCCTGTTCAGAGGGAACCGGTGGAATTTTTATCTGAATGTAAGGCCTCGTACACACGACCGAGAAACTCGACGGGCAAAAAACACATTGTTTTCCTCGTCGAGTTCCTTGTTAGGCTTGTCGAGGAACTCGACAAGCTTGCTTTGCGTACACACTGTCAAGCCAAAATCTCCTCGTTCTCAAACGCGGTGACATACAGGGGAAGTTCGATTCCACTGGCTAAACTCTTGGGGCTGCTTTTGCTAATTTCATGTGTTTGCGTGTTAAATAAAAGTTTGGTAAGAGACGATTTGCACTTTTCAGTCTGTTACAGCTTTAAAAATGTGTTATCTCCATTACAAATGCTACTTTTACTCCCGTCTCATACTTTAATCTGAGCAAGCGCGGGTTTCTTAGCATACAGACGTCCAAGTTTCTCGTCGAAAACCCGCCCGTCGAGGAACTCGACGAGCCAATTTGGACTCCCATCGAGGAAATAGAGAACTTGCTCTCTTTTTGGCACTGTAGCCAATTGGCTACAGTGCTGATCAGTGTATTCTGGCGCCAAAGGTGGGGGATCCCACTGTCAGAATACAAAGAAACAGTGGGGAGAATTTCCCCATCCACCTTGAATGTATGAATGGGAAAATCGAGCCATGTTTGGTCAGCCATTTGGATTTGGGAAAGAGGGGAGAGAACTTAAAGTGATCTTTGAAACAGATGTTCTTTCATTTTAAAACATATCTATGGCCAAAAGACAGGAAAACTGTGATGGAGCTTTGGCCGGGAATCCCGGCCGTGTGTATGCTCCATCGCAGTTTTTCCCATAGAACTCGTTCTCTTTTTTTTTGACCGGTGGTTTTTGGGCAGTTTTACCTTTGGGAAAAACTGTGCGGAGCATACACACGGCCGGGATTCCCGGCCAAAAGCTCTCCTCACAGTTTTCCAGTCAGGAAAACTGATCGTGTGTACGAGGTAACACAGTTGACTGCAAATAGACTGTTCACGTTGCAAGAGAAGTTGGACTTTTTCCCAGAGATCAGTGTATAAGTTGAAGCTCTCCTGACTTCCATCATCCAGCCACGTGCAGGTAAAATGTTTTTTTTTTTTTTTCCTGAGTATTTTTTGCAAAGTGAAATTTCAACACATTCACTAAGTTCTGTGGCAAGTTCGCTTGCACAGTTTAACTTCCTTTGCAAAGTAAACAGACTATTTGCTGTAAAGCACCCCCATTGTATATTAGGAATTATATTCATGCAGACATTAAAGGATCACTAAAGGAATTTTTTTTTAGCTAAATAGCTTCCTTTACCTTACTGCAGTACTGGTTCCATGTCTTTATTGTTCGTTTTTGCTTTGAAGTGGATGTAATTCTGCTCTGATCTCCACACTTCCTGGTTGTCTTTTTCCTTATAATTATCGTACTGGGAGCTTTTCACTGTGGTCTAAGCTGTCATTACTGTGTGTCTAAAACTTAACAGAACCAATCAGATTCATTTTAAAAACAAAACACTGTCCTGGATTTGTTTGTTTTTGTTCTGTGTGTCTCTCTAGTTCACAGGAACATGAAAACAGTTTAAAAGTGAAACTAACCTGCAGGCACATTATATGATTGATTTTTTATCTATTTGTAATCATTTTTAAAAGGAATCAGTTAACTTTTATATCTCTACACCCTGTAAACAGTCATTTCAGAAAACATTTTTTTTTCCTTTAGTGACCCTTTAACCGATTGCCGACCAGCCCCCGCAGTTTTACGGCGGCAGGTCGGCTCTGCTGGGCGAGATCACGTAGATCTATGTCATCTAGCTGAGCAGCCAATAGGGGCACGCACGCGCCCCCCTCGCCACTGACGCCGATGCGCGTTCCCGGTCCTGTCAGGGGGAGAAATGCCTGATTGTCTGTTCATACAATGTATGAACAGCGATCAGTCATTTCCCCAAGTCAGTCCACCCCCCTGTTCAGTTAGAAAACACCCAGGGAACATACTTAACCCCTTCCTTGCCCCCTAGTGTTAACCCCTTCCCTGCCAGTGGCATTTTTTATAGTAATCAATGCATTTTTATAGCACTGATCGCTATAAAAATGCCAATGGTCCCAAAAATGTGTCAAAAGTGTCCGAAGTGTCCTCCATAATGTCGCAGTACCGATAAAAATCGATGATCGCCGCCATTACTAGTAAAAAAAAAATATTAATAAAAATGCCATAAAACTATCCCCTATTTTGTAAACGCTATAACTTTTGCGCAAACCAATCAATAAACGCTTATTGCGATTTTTTTTAACGAAAATTATGTAGAAGAATACGTATCGGCCTAAACAATGCCTATTTTGCCTAATGCACTTTTAACAACAACATTTGTTACGCTTATTCATGTGCTTTAATTTTTGAAACGTGAAAAAATTTAGGTAATCCAATTTGTTATGCATTTTATTAATGTTTAATGTTTGTATTCTTATTAGCAAACTTCAAAGCTTTCAAAATGTGCTAGAGGAGTTTTTCTTCTTTGTAGCTAGAGTTCTGTGTTTTAAAAAGATACATTCAGGAAGAGCTCTTTTATTTGACATTTAAAGGGTCACTAAAGGATTTTTTTTATTTTTTTGCTGAAATGACTGTTTACAGGGTATAGAGACATAATAATTAACTGATTCCCTTTAAAAATGATTAAAAATAGATAAAAATCAATCATATAATGTACCTGCAGTTTAGTTTCGTTTTTGCTGTTGTTTCCTGGTTCTCTGATGTACAGAGCCAAAGAGCCAATAGAGGGCAGTGATGCCTTGTAAAATGAAACTGGATTGGAGCTGACACACAGTAATCACACCTCCTTGATTAGTCACCACAGTTAGAAATCTCCCAGCACTGTGGTGATCAGGAAACAGACAACCAGGAAGTGTCCAGAACAGAGAGGAATTACAGCAACATCAAAGCAAAAACGAACAATGAGGACATGAAACCAGGACTGCAGTAAGGTAAAGGAAGCTATTTAGCTAAAAAAAAAATCCTTTAGTGACCCTTTAAGCTTTGCTGGTACCAGGGCCGGAGTGGGACTAATTTTCAGCCCTGGAGTTTCATGCCTTAGACCAGCCCACTTTAGTTCACGACTATTAAAATAATGTAATTAAAACTCAAAATATAAGTTAACGCCTATTAAATGCAACCTCACCAACGCCGATCAAATGCAACCTCACCAACGCCGATCAAATGCAACCTCACCAACGCCGATCAAATGCAACCTCACCAACGCCGATCCAAAGCAAACCTTACCACGACCGATTAAATATATGCCACTTCACCAGCACCCATCAAATTCCATTTCACCAGCACCCATCAATGCCACATCGGGGGGCATTTGGCAGATCAGTCAATATACATACAGACACACATTTTAAAATTCTATGTCATTGTCATCACATATACAGTCTCATTAACTCAGAGAGAAAGCCACAGTTTTTACTTACTACACCAGTGTGACCAGGTAACGGTCTTGGACTCAGCAAACTTCCGACAACAAGAACGGGGACCCTGTGATTGCTGCCTGCTCCTTGCTTGTACCAACTCTGCTGCTGTACCTGCCTGCTGCTTCTGTGTCCGGTGCCTCTTCCAGGCTCCACCTGTCTCCCAAGCCCGGAGAGCCACCGCCAGGCGCCATGCTATATTCCATGTTGCATACATGTGCTCAGCTCCAGTGACATGGCCAGAAGAGCGTGGGGGGGGGCTGTGCTGCTGCACATGGCCACTATAGAGCGGAGGGAGAGCAGAGAGCGGACTCGGTGCTGGACTGTCAGGCGGACACCGGAGAGCAGAGGCAGGGCCGGCCTTAGGTGTTCAGGCGCCCTGTGAGAGCTAATACTGGGTTTTTAGGGGTTAAAAAACAGGTGGTGAGGAGGCAACATAACGCTTCTTCACCACCTGTCAAATACCTTCAAAACATGATCCACCATGGATCACTTTTCAGAGTGCCCTGCAACTCCATTTACACTTGTGGTTGGGGGGACAGTAAAAATTAGAGGTTGAGCTGTGTTATTACTGCTACCCAACCATTTCCCTCGAACTGAAAAGGCAGCAGAGGGGGATGTACACACTTGCCACAGACAAAATGCTTTGCATCACAGTGCGGCAAAACATGTCTGCACTGTTGGGTTCAGTGAGCAGTATTGCCTGCCGAATGTGGCCCATTCAAGTTAATGGGGGCTCTCTGCATCCATGTGCAATGCATTAAATTGCAGGGCAATACTGTGGGGTTTAAACAGGCGCCTGTCAAATGCCCTCTAAAGAGCAATACAAATGTGGATTGCTCTTCAGAGGGCACTACATGTGTAAATGAGCTGTAAGGCTGTTCAGCCATGCCAGTATATTCTGTGGAATCAGCTGGGAGCCAGGGGAAGGAACAGGACTATTTAACCCCTGGGCAGGCAGAGTGACAGGAGGGGCAGAGTGACAGAAGGGGGTACAGTGACAAGAGGGGGGCAGGATGACAGGGGGGGCAGGCAGAGTGACAGGAGGGGGGCAGGCAGAGTGACAGGAGGGGGGCAGGCAGAGTGACAGGAGGGGGCAGGCTGACAGGAGGGGGGGCAGGCAGAGTGACAAGAGGGGGGGCAGGCAGAGTGACAAGAGGGGGGCAGGCAAAGTGACAAGAGGGGGAGCAGGCAAAGTGACAAGAGGGGGGCAGGCAAAGTGACAAGAGGGGGCAGGCAGAGTGACAAGAGGGGGGCAGGCAGTGTGACAGAGGGGGGCAGGCAGAGTGACAAGAGGGGGGGCAGGCAGAGTGACAAGGAGGGGGCAGGCAAAGTAACAAGAGGGGGGCAGGCAGAGTGACAAGAGGGGGGGCAGGCTGTGTGACAGGAGGGGGCAGGCAGAGTGACAAGAGGGGGGCAGGCAGAGTGACAAGGGGGGGCAGGCAAAGTGACAAGAGGGGGGCAGGCAGAGTGACACGAGGGGGGCAGGCAGAGTGACAAGGGGGGGGCAGGCAAAGTGACAAGAGGGGGGCAGGCAAAGTGACAAGAGGGGGGCAGGCAGAGTGACACGAGGGGGGGGCAGGCTGTGTGACAGGAGGGGGCAGGCAGAGTGACAAGAGGGGGGCAGGCAGAGTGACAGTAAGGGCAGGATGACAGGAGGGCTGAGAAGAGGGGGGCAGGCTGTGTGACAGAGGGGGGCAGGCAGAGTGACAAGAGGGGGGGCAGAGTGACAAGAGGAGGGGGGGCAGGCAGAGTGACAGTAAGGGCAGGATGACAGGAGGGCTGAGAAGAGGGGTGGCAGGCAGAGTGACAGTAAAGGGCAGGAGGACCTGTGGAGAGGACACACTATTCTTTGCAGGACACTGTATTATGCTGGCACGAGCACACACAGGGCCCCATACATCTGTACTCCCCCCCCTCCCTCCCTCCGATGACAGCCCTGGTGTCTCAGCTTCACTGACCGTGACCGATGGATGTAACTCTGCTGCTGCCTGCTAGATAAGGGGGGGAGGCGACCTTACTGTTTAATATCAGCATCACAGAGTGCCCTCTGCTCCTGGTGCCGTTAGGACTGCTTCACAACGCACACGTGAGACAAGGAGAGGAGGAGGAGGGAGAGAGGGGAACAGTGTCTGACACTTGGGCACGACAGCTCCCCCCTCGCAGCGCCGGGGTGCGGCTGACCAGTGACCTGTCCGCCCCAGCCTGTGATGACTGCAAGTCTGCGACTCACATAAGAAAACAGCGGAGAGCCGGAGCCGAGCCGAGCCGCGGGAGGTGGGTGCCGCTGCTTGACATCTGATGGGGCCCCAGGGGTGCCTGCTCAGTAAGACAGCCCTGCGGCCCGCAACCCGACCAGCCCACCGGGGATTCTCCCGGTTCTCCCGATTGGCCAATCCGGGCCTGGCTGGTACCAATAATAAGTAAATCAAGTCTCATGGGTCAAATGAAGGGATTTGGTTGCTTTTGTAAATGAGCCTGTTCCCCTCTTTGCTGTTACACAAACAGCTACGAGTAAGCATCTTACGATGTGAAACATGTCAGCCATCTTTTTCCCATCTTTTTCCTTTTGTTCACTTTATTGCAGTGTTTTGATTGTTTTTTGTTTTTTGGATTTCATTTGCAATAAAGACATCATTTTAGGAGTGCGGCAGTCCAGGACTTTTTCCTATTCAATACACAAACAGTTTTACCAGTAAAATTCAAATATGCATAAAAATAAAAAAAACACCCCCCCCCCCAAAAAAAAAAAAAAACCTTGCCTGAAAAAAATAAAGACATTTTTTGATAAAGGAGCCTGTCAGCGATGAGAGATATGCTTGGCTAATAGCAGTTTACTTGACAGGATTGACACAGGCTAAACCGGAGTGTGCAGCTCTTGATAAGCTGAAGACGGGGTCGCACAGAGATAGCTGTGTTAGGTATTATGGCAGCTGACTCACTTTTTGAATGCTAATTCCTAAGAGAGCCTTCACGGTGCTTCAAGCTGGAAAAAAAAAAAAAATCCTCAATCTGAAATTATTTTGAGCACTTCATTTTAATTGTACTACATGAAAATGGTATCTGTTCCAAGGGAAAATATATCCTGACAACCAGCAGGAAGGCAAGCAGCGGAAAATAATTCTGCGATGCTTTGTATAAGAGTGTACAAAAGGTCATCAGCAGCATGAAGTGTCCAGTCTTATGTGCCAGCCTATTGTGTGTCTATAACAAGAAAGTTTTAGAACTGCCAGGCAGCAGAAGTGTTTTGTGTATGAAAGTAACACACAGGGGATTCGAACATACCCAGGGTATTCCACACATATATTGGCAAGGTGTATAATTAGCATGATTAACATACAGGGGGGTTTAGAAGAAGTTTAAAGGCCTTAGCTTCTAAACCTACACACTGCTATCAACGTTATCAATGTGAACATTCATTTTACCTGCAACATTTTCATCATTTTTCAAAGTCATTGCTTCTGATGCCAGAAAGGTTTTAAAGTGGTTCTAACGGTAAAACCTTTTTTTTTACCTTAAAGGGTCACTAAAGGAATTTTTTTTTAGCTAAATAGCTTCCTTTACCTTACTGCAGTCCTGGTTTCTTGTCCTCATTGTTCGTTTTTGATTGATGTTGCTGTAATTCCTCTCTGTTCTGGACACTTCCTGGTTGTCTGTTTCCTGATCACCACAGTACTGGGAGATTTCTCACTGTGGTGACTAATCAAGGAGGTGTGTCTAAAACCCCTGAGCACCAATCCAGTTTCGTTTTGCAAAACATTCCCTGCCCTCTATTGGCTCTCTGGCTCTGTACATCAGAGAACCAGGAAACAACAGCAAAAACTAAACTAAACTGTAGGTACATTATATGATTGTTTTTTTATCTATTTTTAATCATTTTTAAAAGGAATCAGTTAACTATTATGTCTCTATACCCTGTAAACAGTCATTTCAGCTAAAACATTTTTTCCTTTAGTGACCCTTTAACTACAGAGTGGCCCCGATCCATGTCTTCTGGGGTCTCTCGGAGACTAAATATACACTAAAAAAAACGCGCTAACACAACACCATAATATAGGCAGCGGCTAGCGTGTGATGACAAGAAAATAAAACAATATAAAAAGCCGCGCCAAATAACAGAATAAATGTAATAGTTCATCAGTCCACAGGTAGTATAAGTAATAGTGGATATTGGATTGATTCTCCAGCAGAGACAGAAACACTGTATTGATCAGAGGCTGATTTGTATGTAAAGATGTTGATTTTTCAATGCACCAGGTGACATGCATACAGTGTGTGAGATCCCACCACCGGAATTGTATATCAGCTTACCAGATAGCAAGCCTTTGGTGCAGTTGGCTATAACCCAGCCACGGCCTTTGAATCCCCTGGGCTCAGATTTCCAATCAAAAGACAGCTGAAGTTTGAAGTTGGTGCGTATTTCCGATTTAGGACACCCCACAATTCATCAACAACCACAGTATACCGATAAGCGTAACCCAATCCGGCTCACATGTAGACAGGAGAATAGAAAGGGACGCAATAGCGTGATATCGTAGGTCTCTCGGAGACTGTCTTGGCTCCTCCCCGTTTCTGATAACCCCCCTGGGAAGCAGCGTCCATAGCTGCTGACTACAGGACTCGGCCCTGCCCCCGCGTCATTGGAGGTGATTGACAGCAGTGCGAGCCAATGGCTGCACTGCTATTAATCTATCCAATGAAGAGCTGAGAAGACTGAGATCCAGCGTGTTCTTGACACGGACATTTGAGGGCTCAGGTAAGTAAACCGGGGGGCGGGGGGCCTGTAATCGTCTGATGTTTTTTCACCTTAATGCATAGTATGGGCTTTCACACTGGAGTGTTGCGCTAGCAGGACTGTAAAAAAAGTCCTGCTGGCCACATCTTTGGAGTGGTGAAGGATCGGTGTGTTTACTGCTCCTCCACCGCTGCTGCCCATTGAAATCAATGGGACAGCGCGGCTATACCACCCACAATGCGCTGCTTCAGCCCCGCTAGCGGCCAAAATGCGCTGCAAATCCACCCATAGCGCCGGCGGTAAAAATAGCGGCATTTTACCGCTGACGCTATGGGCGGCTCAGTGTGAAAGGGGTCTTAGGTGTTACTTATCTAAGTTGAGCAGAACTTTATTACAACTGTTTCTGCAGTAGTACTAGTGCTAGTCATCTAACATTACCCTCTCCATGAACTGAAAATACTGCTGTTCAAAGGTATCTCCATTGCTCCTATAACCAGAGTGGAGACAACAAAGTATAAAAAAGAAAACGAATGCGGCCACCATATTTAAGAATTATATATCCTTTTTTTTGTTTTTGGGTTAATAAACACTGTATTTTTTGTAATGCCACCATTAGTGGTAAACGAATCTCACAGCTACCTGTAGTGGGCCAAGATACTCATTTGCTAGCTCTAAGTTGCACAGTACACACTACTCGGTTTACACATGCTATCTACTACCTATGTTCCATCTTTCTCTAGTCTATGCACAGCCATGTATACCTTCTTAGGTGGTATACAAAAAGACAGTCCCCAGATGCATAGCAATCTCCCTCTACATAAACTTGGCTTTCCATACCAAGTTGGGATCTTCCATTCCTGCCAACACTACCCTGCACAGTAGGTACACTCGTTCCTTAAAACCCATCTACAGATTTTGTTAAAGCATTGGATAGACTGGACATAATGTAAAGTATGGTAGCTGCGCTGTGGGGAAGGGAATGGAAAAGGGGAAGTGAGAGGTGGGAGGGATCGTGGATGAACTCAGCAGTAAAAAGAAAAAAAATATATCTGATGATACTAAAATAAACAATACAGATGAAGGTGAACAAACACCTATAATCCTGTGACGGTTTAGCAGTGAAAATACATAGTAAAATAGCTACTACATATACAAACACAAAAACTCACATAAAGTAAGTGAAAATATATATATAAAAGAGGTGCAAAACTATCCATAAAATCACACAAGTGATAAAGTCCTGTCCATAAATAAAGATCAGATCTAAAAGTACAATAATTCCTCCATGGAACAGTGTCTAGATGAAACACCTCCACCAAAAAATGCAATGTGCAGGAAAAGGAATCTTCAGTGATGACACCTCTGATGTGCTAGCAGCTCACCTCACGGCTGTTTGTCCAAAACAGCTAACAGAGATACTGATCGCAGCTGGATTGAGTAGGCTGATAAAAACACCTCTTCCCGACTCCCAAGACAGCTCTCAGCGGGCCAGTGTGTGTCATGGAAAAGAGAAGATATATGCAATGCATATAGCGTGACACTGTGGGGGTACCTCAAACTGGTAAGAATTGGAGAAAATGCACTCACATGAATGAAAGGACAGCAGGCATAAATCCACGAGTGCCAAACTCGTATCCCCCTCAGAGTGTCAGCTATACAGGTGAAAGTGTGAATTGATCCTCATACGTCCAAATGGCAAGGCTTAATGTATCATGGGAGCATTAAGAAGAGCGAAAGAGAGACCATATCGTGATTTCATATAATGGATAAATTTAATAAAATACATATAAAAAAACTTACATTAAGGTAGTGAAGTAGAGTAAAACACCCACGAGCGCCGAACTCGTATTAAAACTTCAGACTCTGTCTGTACCGGTGCTCCAATCCCTACGTATCGTGGAGGTGGAGGTGTTTCATCTAGACACTGCTCCATGGAGGAATTATTGGACTTTTAGATCTGATCTTTATTTATGGACAGGACTTTATCGCTTGTGTGATTTTTTGGATAGTTTTGCACCTTTTTTATATATATTTTTTCACTTACTTTATGCCATTTTTTGTGTAGTAGCAATTTTACTATGTATTTTCACTGCTAAACCGTCACAGGATTATAGGTGTTTGTTCACCTTCATCTGTATTGTTTATTTTAGTATCATCAGATATATATATATATATTTTTTTCACTGCTGAATTCACCCACGATCCCTCCCACTTCTCACTTCCCCTTTTCCATTCCCTTCCCCACAGCGCAGCTACCATACTTTACATTATTATCACTATTTCTGTTAGGATCAGATTCGCAGGTGCTGCTGCAGTTCTCCCCCCTAGTCCATCAGACAGCGCCAGAGTTTTCTATTTCTATATTGGATAGACTGGGAAAGGGTTAGAAACTTGGATTGTTTTTTATTTTTGTCCATTCAAACTAATCTCATTAGAGTGGCCCTATAGCGAGGACTGGCTTCATGCTATATGGGCAGAGTTACTGATATGCAATGTCTATTTTGCCTAATGCACTTTTAACAACAAAATGTTTTACGCTTATTAATGTGCTTTAATTTTTGAAAAGTGAAAAAATGTAGGTAATCAAATTTGTTATGCATTTTATTAATGTTTTACCTTTGTATTCTTATTAGCAAACTTCAAAGCTTTCAAAATGTGCTAGAGGAGTTTTTCTTCTTTGTAGCCAGAGTTCTGTGTTTTAAAAAGATACATTCAGGAAGAGCTCTTTTATTTGACATTTATCGTCCCCTGCCATGAAAAATAGTGTCCTTTTAGAAATGAATTATCAGATTTCTTCTGAAAACAGACCCATGCTTGGCAGGATCTTGCTCCTGGGTATTTATAGATGACGTTCACTGTCTTCCTTATTTTAAGGCCATTTGACGAGGAAGAGGACATTTTAAAAATGAACAGCTCTGATGTTTTTTAGGTGTTATATCAGGTAATCATTCTATAATGGACTTGGGTACAGAAATGTCAGCACAGGATGTTCAAAATAAACTGCTTGTCCATTAGCCATAATCATGCTTTGTGGCATAGTAAAACATAAGTAACATGGAGAAACATTCTGCAATGTTTCTTTTATCACATTTTTTTATTTAAAACATAGAGATACTGTAAGGCCCCGTACACATGAGGAGACATGTCCGATGAAAACGGTCCGCGGACCGTTTTCATCGGACATGTCTCCTGGGAGCTTTTGGTCTGATGTGTGTACACACCATCAGACCAAAATCCAAGTGGACAGAGAACGCGGTGACGTAGAAGACACCGACGTTCTCAAACACGGAAGTGCAATGCTTCCACACATGCGTCGAATCAATTCGACGCATGCGTGGTGTTTCGGGATGCTGGTTACACGTCATAACCATCGGACATGTCCGACGGACATGTTTCCAGCGGACAAGTTTCTTAGCTTGCTAAGAAACTTTTGTCCGCTGGAAACCTCTCCGCTAGGCCGTACACACGGTCGGACATGTCCGCGGAAACTGGTCCGCTAGGCCGTACACACGGTCGGACATGTCCGCGGAAACTGGTCCGCGGACCAGTTTCAGCGGACATGTTCGTCTGTGTGTACGTGGCCTCAAAGGCAGGTGAATCATATAAGATTAGATCACAACGCTCGTGGACATCAAAAGATCACATATAATAAATAAGTCACTAAGAAGAAACAGAAATCAGAAAATAGAAAGGGGGACTCTACAGGCATAACCTTGAAACACACAAACTGGGAGCTTGTTAATGAAAAGGAGGGAAATGGGAAAGAAAACAAAATGCCCTCCAGACAATCACAAGGGACTATTATTGACACAAAAGATAATATGAACTCCAAGTTTGAATTGATTACAATTGCCCTGGGGTGGTAATCAAACACCCTAAATACATAAGTGCCACATTCTAATAGATATGTTGGTTTGAAAAAAAAACAACATATATAAAAAAAATATATATATATATATATATATATAAATTATTGAAGCTCCTGAAGAAGCGATATCCTCTAATCGCGAGACATGTAGAGCTATTTTAATTCTCCAAGGATCAATACCCCATTTCAGCGTGGGCTTTGTTCTTGGATACAACCCCACACAAAGTATACTGTGCAGACTGAGTACTCCCCCTCGGAAACCATTGGGTCCAAATACCAATATTTTGTTATTTGATTTTAAATGCATCATATGTATATGTATTTATGTTACTATTACATTTTGATACATTTTTATGTGCCTACAAAGTCCATTTTTCGAAAAAAACGTTTTTTTTTTCAAACCAATATGATATCCAAAACATAATTAAACAAAAAATATAACTTTCATTAAAGAACCACAACAAACTAGACATATGAAATTAACATATACAATAATGGCTGCTAGTGGAGTTATGGATAGACAACACAGAAATGGTAGTGGAGAAAAACCTTGACCATATCAAACAAGTTGTAGAGGCATCCGACGCCTTTTGAAAATAGGGATTTTTGTTCTTCTTCAGGGATGCTCATGTATAAGTACAAAGGTGTTTTATGACAGTGGTTCTCAACCCTGTCTTCAAGTACCTCAACAGGCCAATCAATTTTAATGGCTTGGTATTTTGGACAGCTATTTTATCTAAAGCCCTGTACACACGATCGGTCCATCCGATGAGAGCGGTCTGATGGACCGTTTTTATCGGTTAACCGATGAAGCTGACTGATGGTCAGTCGTGCCTACACACCATCGGTTAAAAAAATGATCGTGTTAGAACGCGGTGACGTAAAACACAACGACGTGCTTAAAAAAAACGAAGTTCAATGCTTCCAAGCATGCGGCGACTTGATTCTGAGCATGCGTGGATTTTTAACCGATGGTTGTGCCTACTAACGATCTTTTTTTTCTATCGGTTAGGAATCCATCGGTTAAATTTAAAACAAGTTGGCTTTTTTTTAAACGATGGAAAAATAACCGATGGCGCCCACACGCGATCGGTTTGGACCAATGAAAACGGTCCATCAGACAGTTCTTATCGGTTTAACTGATCGTGTGTTCGCGGCCTAAGAGAAATTCCCAAAACATGCCCTGTTAAAGGTACTTGAGGACAGGGTTGAGAACCACTGATCTATGATACAAAAACAGCATTAAGTCAGTCTGGTCGCTTTGTCCCTCTCCATTCCACCTTGTTGTTTTTATCCTTCGTTGTTAACATCCAACACAGTCTGGTTAGTAACTCTGTTACATTTATGCCATTTGTATTTATGGATGGATATATATGTGACTTAATGCTGTTTTTGTATTATAGAACACCCTTGTGCCTATATGTTTTGGAGTTCATATTGTCTGTTGTGCCAATAATAGTTCCTTGGGTTTGTTTGGGGGCATTTAATTTTCTGTATATATCAGGATGAATGCACTTCCGCTACACTCCACCATGATTCCATACCAAATGGGAAAGAGGGTTGCAGATCAGAAAGAGAAATAGGGATGGAGGGAGAGAAGGGAAAATGCATAAGGCTGCTGAGAATGGCATATGGAAACCTGTTAATAGAAAAACTATAGGGAATAATTAAGTCATGGTTATCACATCAAGATAAAAATGTAATTTAATATGGCAGTTCATTTCCCGTAAATGAAAGTGCCATGTATATAACTTTTGACTCCTGGGAAATAAGGGGATGAGGATTTGCATGCCTGGGCAATAGTTTGGTGGCTATAAATATATGTGTTCTAAGTGTATAACTGTGATGAGGGATGTTATCAATAGGTTTGTGAAGGAGAGCCTTCCAAGGGTCCTTATAAAAGTTGATCAGCAGAATTAGGTTAATCAATATATAGACACTTATCCACAGGTGGCAAATCCTAAATTAGGTCCACCAAATATGCACTAGATCTCTTGTATCTAAAGCAAGAAATAGGTTAAAACAGAATGCATTTGGTGATTTTCACCAGAGTAAAATCCTAAGCAAATCGTTCATTTTGCCAAAATCACACAGCTAATCCCTATTTAGAAGAAACAGATTGACTTTGGTATTGAGTTTATGATGTACAAGAACACTTAGACCTTTCTCCATTATTAAAACTCCTTTCTAGATTGTTTGTTGCAGGCATATTTTTAATTACTAATGAAGGAAATCCACAATATAACGTGACATACATTATATATAACAAGAATAACAATATATTTTGTTTAATAAGACATGAACATCAAAAACATGGTTTCCTATATTCTTTAAAACCATTGTGCAAGGTCGAAAGTTAAGAAAAAGTTATAGTTGGGCTTAAGTTTGTAATTACTTTTACTGTCATGTTTACATGGGTACTAAACCTAGAGAATATTGCAGAGTGTTATTGACCACACATTTTAGCCCCAAATACATAATTTTACTTTTTATGCACCCAAAATGCAAAACTGGTGTCAATGGAAAGATAATGACACCCCAAAAGCAGGTCGCAACTGCCTGAACTGAATCACTTGGGTTTAAACAGCTATGCAATCCCAAGCAATTGAATAAAAAGCTCCCTTTGACACAGATGCGGTACAATTTGAGCCATCCAAAATCAATTAAAGTTGCACTACACAGACTCGCATGAGATTTGCACAGGAATGTGGTGCGATTCCTGTGTGATTCACATTTGGTTCACAGTGTGAACCTAGGTTTTAGAGCAGTGGTTCTCAACCTGGGGGTCGGGACCCCCTTGGGGGTCAAATGAGGATTTGCCAGGGGGTCACCAAATCCTGGGCTGTTCCTGGAGCCCGCAGCCACCCATTTAGTTCACGGCATGGCTGGGGGGGGCAGTGACTAGATGTCAGCTGACGTGAGGAATGTGAAGTGGGAGAGGCTGGAGGAGACCCTATCTCCTGATTTCAGCATAGGTGTCACTTCTGCGAGACACCACAAAGTCTGACACACCGTGAATGCGGAGTAACCCTACCTGTGATTATAGTTGCCATTATAAGTCCACACTACAGTTCTCAGATCAGCAGATGACCTTGATTAAGAGCACCTAAGTTCACTGATCAGAACTCCCCCCAGCACTGCCACTGATCCCAACTCCCCACCAGCATTGCCATTGATCCTATTTACCCCACCCCCCACCAAGAAATAAGAGAAGGAATAAAAATAGAGACTACATGGAAGGGAGAGAAAAAGAGGGGAAGGAACAAAGAAAAGGGGAGCAAAAGACGGCTAGAGAGGTATGGGGGGGGGGAGGGAAAGAAAGGAGAACAAAGAGAAAGAGGGGTACATCCTCAAATGTACCATAAGGGGTTTTAATACTGTATGAGTAAAAGGGACTCAAGGAGTGCTAAATGTCCATGGGTTAGGGGCACAAATTACTTGCCTTGGATGCTGACGACCCACGCTACGAAAATCATTTTACCGTTAGGTGTCCCCGCAACTTGGGAAATTTTATCAAGGGGTCACAGCACTAGATAGGTTGAGAACCACTGTTTTAGAGTCATGTCTATCTTGTAATTTTCAGGATTTTTTGGTCACATGGGGAAGTGAGAGGAAATACCCCATTAGTGAAACAAAAAACAAAATAAATGTTTTTACCAGTTTCTTTAACTAAGATATGCTATACAAACACAATCTAAATTGGCTTCTGTCTCTTTCTCTCACATTTATATTGTATAGGCATCGTATACGAGGGGTTTGATTTTTGTATTATATGTGGTGCTATTAGACCACTTCTTATTGAGATTCTCGTTAACTTGTAGAGCATGATGCGAGAGGGATATAAGCAGTATTTCAGATGACATTTGAGAGGATATCTTACAACCAGTGCAGTGGGTTTCTCACTCTTCCTCTCATAGACTGACTTACATATAGTAGAGCTCCCAAATTTATGAATACCATTGGGGTGATGGATAACCTGTATTGTAATAGGTGTGGTCATTCTTCAGGAACCCTTATCCATCTAATGTGGCGATGCCCCAAGTTGAAGAGAAATTAGGCTGAGGTGGTAGACTACCTTAAATGGTTAATTGGGGACTAATAGGCCATATTGATCCTTCTTCTATAGAGCTACCATCTCTAGAGATTTATTTATAGCTCGTAGGAAGATTGCACTAAAATGGACATCGCCTAACCCACCAACTCTTTCTGAATGAATAACAGATCTAGAGAGATATATTTCTTATTAGGAAAATACTTATTATCTCATAAATTCTATGAATACATTTGTAGCCATGCCCCGTAGGGGTTGCTGAATGTAGTGGCTCACATGTCACCCTGCCAAGCCAGACATCTATTTCCCAGTCACTCAGAGGCAAACCTGCTTGGGACTTCTATACACACTCCAGTATATACACTCCAAGCTACTCTCTACACAGCCCTTCCCACAGTCCCCTCTTTTGGTTCTGCACCCATCTCAGACTGCAATCCCCCAATTTTCTCAGGCGTGCCTCCCCAGTCATCCTGACTGTGCCTCACTCACCAGCCCTCCTCGCTAAGACCAGTAGTGTTCCCTGGAGACTCTTAGAAGAGTTTTCTCTTCCACTGTCCTCTACTTGCTCTTTCATGTGCCTCTTATTCCAGGATATCGTCACTCCTCCTGGATGCAACCGAGCCTCAATCCAGGGTCACCCCCCTGGACTGGGGAGCTCCCCGTGGGCCTAGACAGCCTCCACACTCTCTCACTCCAGCTCTTCCACCTGACAGCTGCTCTCCAGCTGGGCTGGCCCCGGGTATTTAAGGAGACCTTCTCCTTGCCAATCCAAGTTGGGGATTGGTCAGAGTTCCCTAAAACACCCCAGGCAGCTCCTCTCCTCCTCTCGTTTCAGATATTTCTAGCAAGCTCTAGAAGGAAGATGGAGGTGTCAGTGATGCTGCCTGTGAGTAACCAGCTTCTACCCTGAGCCACTCCAATCCCAGAATGAAAACAAACAGGCCTAACAACCAGCTAGGCCTGCCTAAATTGACATACTCTGCCAGAAAATCCTAATTTTAGCATCTACCTAACTAGAGGGAGCTACACATTTAATGCTATATGGTGCCAATAGATGAAACATATGTTTTCTTTTTATTAGGTCCTGATATGTGTTTTTTTTTCTATAGGGGTATTTGTAATGTATTCCTTTCTTTTACTCTGGTTAAAATTGTATGTATTATTGATATTTTTATTGTTTTTGTCTAGTGCCCTATGTGCCGGTCTGTGTTAATGGTGTACATGTATAAAAATAATTTTTAACTAAAAATCAGGTTTAAAAAAAAATACAGAAAATGGCTCCAATCTATCAGTATTCGATCCAGAACTAAGATAAAAGTTTGGCTGGCGATGCGCTATAACTGTGCAGATGTTGAGAAAGAGCCAGCAGCATTTCCATTTACAAATGTATTCTTCTCTGTGTTGCAAAAAAAAGTGAATTAAATAACTTTTCAGTGTCATTCAGCAATTTATGTTCTTCAGGCATTTATTTTGTTCCCCTAAGGTATTTGTTCAATAACAGCAGCTCTATTACATAACTTGTGAACTTCACAATTTACTTCAGAGCCCCCTGTTTCAGGCAAAGCCAGATATGTTTCACGCTCTAATTGAAGGACAATTTATCTTGTCTAAGCTTTGCTGCTTGAGACTGCTTTTCACAGTGCTTGGTTGGCATTTTATTGTACTGTATGACATTGTCTGTGAGCCACTTAAGGAGTGGTGGTGTACAGTTTGAAATGGTTAGTTTGTCTGGTTTTGGTGGTTACTGCCCATTAGATGTAGCTCGGGGGGGGGGGGGGGGGGCGGTTGAATTTTTGCCTAAAATGCTTGTGTGCACTTCTGTTTGCTGTTTGCTATTGCAGCTTAACCACTTAAGGACTGAGCCTCTTTCTGAGATTTGTAGGTAGATTCACAGAGAAAGGCTTAGCTTAGCCTGTTTAGGCTACGCCGCCGTAAGTTAGCTAGGCAAGTACATGATTCTCAATGTACTTGCCTGCTAATATACGGCGGCGTAGCCTAAAGCGGGCGGGCGTAAGGGCGCCAAATTCAAATGTCTTGGAGGGGGGGGGGGGTGTTTTATGGTAATGAGGCTTGACCTCACGTTTTTTGCGTTTTTTTTTAATGCGCCTACATGCCGGGCGCCTACATTTCCCAGGGTGCATTGCGGCTAAGTACGCCGCACGGGCCTATTGATTTCGACGTGGACATAAATCCCGATTCGTGGACGACTTACGCAAACGACGTAAAAAATTTGAATCTCGCGGCGGGAACGGCGGCCATACTTTAACATTGTTATTCCACCTAATAGATGGAATAACTTTAGGCCTGCTAATGCCTTACGGAAACGGCGTAAAACTACTGCGGTGGCCGGGCGTAAGTTCGTGAATCAGTGTATCAACTCATTTACATATTCTACGCCGACCGCAATGGAAGCGCCACCTAGCGGCCATCTGAAATATTGCAATCTAAGATAGGACGGCGCAAGCCGTCGTATCTTAGATATGTTTAAGCGTATCTCTGTTTGAGGATACACTTAAACATAGGTCGGCGTAGATTCTGAGTTAGGTCGGCTTATCTACTGATAAGCCGGCCTAACTCTTTCTGAATCTACCTATTGGTGTTTACAAGTTAAAAACATTTTTGTTTTTGCTAGAAAATTACTTAGAATCCCACACATTTTATATATTTTTTCTAACACCCTAGAAAATAAAATGGCGGTCATTGCAATACTTTTTGTCACACCATATTTGCGCAGCGGTCTTACAAGTACACTTTTTTTGGGGGGAAAAACACTTTTTTGAATTAAGAAGTAAAAGAACAGTAAAGTTAGCCCAATTTTTTATATTGTGAAGGATAATGTTACGCCGATTAAATTGATACCCAACATGTCACGCTTCAAAGTTGCGCCTGCTCGTGGAATGGCGACAAACTTTTACCCTTAAAAATCTCCACAGGCAACGTTTAAAGAATTCTACAGGTTGCTTGTTTTGAGTTACAGAGGAGGTCTAGTGCTATAATTATTGCTCTCGCTCTAACAATCACAGTGATACCTCACATGTGTGGTTTGTACACCGTTTTCAAATGTGGGCGCTGCTCACATATGCGTTTGCTTCTGCGCACGAGCTCGTCGGGACGGGGCATTTTAAAAAGATACAAGTTTTCTTATTTATTTTACTTTATTTTCTTTATTTTGACACTGTTTTAAAAAAAAAATTGGGTCATTTTTATTCCTATTACAAGGAATGTAAACATCCCTTGTAATAGAAAAAAGCATGACAGGTCCTCTTAAATATGAGACCTGGGGTCAAAAAGACCTCAGATCTCATATTTAGAGTAAAAAAAAAATGTCATTCTAAAAAAAAAGGGGTTGCATACAGTTAAGATTGTAATAACTTAAAGCGGTTGTAAACTCAGATAATGTTACCCCAAATCAGCAATATGCAATTTCATCTTGCTGTTTAGCAGCTATGCGCTACATACATTATACAAATAGAACGCTCTTACTTGAAAAAAATGACTTTTTATGCTCGCCTTTGCTTGTACTCAGCCGCTGCCATTATGACTCCTGTCTTCCGCGTATCAGTAGTATTTTATTTCCGCCCTCACTCTTCTTCTGTGTCCATAATCCCGCACGTGCGCATTCCTTCCTGAAGCCAAGCCTCGTTTTCGTTTCAGACAGACAGGTTCTGTCCTTGGCTCTGCGCTCCAACCCCTGTGACATAGCGAGTCACATGGGATTAGAATCAGCTTCTCAGGGAGGGAGTATCGCGGGATCTCAGGGCTGACGTCAGTCAGAGGAAATTACGCAGCCCTGGCAAGTACACAGTTTTCCGGCCAGAAGAAGAGCCGGCCGGAAAAACGGCACTAACTGCGCATGTGCCGATTACGTCATTCATTCAAAGATTACAGATTACACAGAAAGGGATAAGGTAGGAAGCGTTTTACATAGAGCAACTTGTTTATAAGGTAGGAAAGGTTGATAAGGTGGAAATAGCACAGGAAGGGTTTACAACCACTTTAAGTAAAAGTTAATATTTGTATACCTAAAGGAGTTGTAAAGGCAGAAGTTATTTTTATCTTCATGCATTCTATACATTAAGATAAAAAGTTTCCAGCCTCCCCAGCAGCCCCCTAATACTTACCTGAGCCCAATCTCTGTCTAGTAGGGATGAGCCCCCCTGTTCGGTTCGCACCAGAACCTTCGAACGGACCGAGCGTTCGCCCAAACATTTAGAACCCCATTGAAGTCTAAGGGACTCAAACGTTCAAATTCAAAAGTGCTCATTTTAAAGCCTAATATGCAAGTTATTGTCGTAAAACGTCTTTGAGAACCCGGGTCTTGCCCCAGGGAACATGTATCAATGGGAAAACAAGTTTTAAAAACGGTCGTTTTTTCTGGAGAAGTGATTTTAATGATGCTTAAAAATAAAAAATAAAAATTGAAAAATTCCTTTAACCACTTAAGACCCAGACCAAAATGCAGTTAAAGGACCTTGCCCCTTTTTGCGATTCGGCACTGCGTCATGCGACGTGGCTCCCAAACGAAATTGGCGTCCTTTTTTTCCCCACAAATAGAGCTTTCTTTTGGTGGTATTTGATCACCTCTGCGGTTTTTATTTGTTGCGCTATAAACAAAAATAGAGCGATAATTTTGAAAAAAATGCAATATTTTTTACTTTTTGCTATAATAAATATCCCCCCAAAAATATATTAAAAAAACTTTTTTCCTCAGCTTAGGCCGATACGCATTCTTCTACCTATTTTTGTAAAAAAATCGCAATAAGCGTTTATCGGTTGGTTTGCGCAAAATTTATAGTGTTTACAAAATAGGGGATAGTTTTATTGCATTTTTATCTACTGCAACAGAGTAGGTAAATATAACATGTTTGTTATTTTTATAGGAAAAAAGAAAACAATCACTTTAAGGCATGGTGGAAATGTCTCAAAATCAAACCTTTTCTCTGCTAAAGGTACCTGCTGACTTTGCAGCATTGAGGGGCCAATGGACAGGGGCCAATGGACAGGGGCCATGTTATGTAAAATCATGGATGAGAAACTTCTTCTCTCAGCCAGAACACTGAAGATAGGTCATGGATGGGTCTTTTAGCATGACAATGACCCAAAACATACGGCCAAGGCAACATATTAGTGGCTCAAGAAGAAGCACATTAAGGTCATGGAGTGGTCTAGTCAGTCTCAAGACCTTAATTCTATAGAAAATGTATGAAGGGAGCAGAAACTTTGAGTTGGCAAGAGAACCAAGATTCCTCCTGAGATGTGTGCAAAACTTGGTCACCAACTATAAGAAAAATCTTACCTCTGTGCTTACCAACCAGGGTTTCTCCACCAAGTATGAAGTCATGTTTTTCTTGGGGATCAAATACTTATTTTACTCACTGAACTGCAACTTAATGTATAGCATTTGTTTTATATGTTTTTTCTGGATGTTTGGTTGATAGTATGTCTCTATAATTTAAAATATACCTATAATAAAAATTAGGGTCGTCCCGATACCGATACTAGTATCGGTATCGGGACCGATACCGAGCATTTGCAAAAGTACTTATACTCGGGCAAATACTCCGATGCTTTAACCGATACCTGGACAGTCAGGGTGATCAGTGCGGTGGGGGAGTTACAAGCACCGATCACCACTGACTGTCCTCGTATCCTCCTCCAGCCCCCCTCCATTCTGCTGATGTACCCCTCTGTGTCCCCCTCTGTGCTGCTGTCTCCCTCCATGCTGCCATCTCTTTTTCCGTGCTTCTGCCGTGTCCCCCCTTCGTGCTGCTGCCGCGTCCCCCCTCCTTGCTGCTGCCATGTGCTGCCGCTGTGTCCCCCCTCCCTGCTGTCGCCGTGTCCCCCCTCCATGCTGCTGCCGTGTGCTGCTATGTCCCCCCTCTGTGCTGCCGCCGTTTCCCCCCTCCGTGCTGCTGCCGTGTGTTGCTGCCATGTCCCCCCTTCGTGCTACCGCTGTGTCCCCCCTCCGTGCTGCTGCCGTGTGCTGCTGCCAGGTCCCCCCTCCGTGCTGCCGCCGTGTCCCCCCCTCCGTGCTGCCGCCGTGTCCCCCCTCCGTGCTGCCGCCATGTCCCCCTCGATCTCTCAGGATGGAGAGCTGCTTTAGGAGCCGGTAAATCCGGCTCCTACCTTTTCTGAATGTACAGAGTCAGTGATCACTGACTCTGTACATTCACATAACTGAAACATCGTAAACTGTGTTTACAATGTTTCAGTTTATGAATGAAGAGAAGCCGCTGTCTTCTCTCCTTTCATTTTCAGTGCAGCTGAGGCTGCTGAGAAAGGGACTGGGGAATATGTGTCCCTAGTCCCTCTCTCTGTCTCAGAGGGGAGATGTCAGAGGTCTGTTAAGACCCCTGATATCTCACCAAAGCCCCCCAACAGGTGTGATAAAAAAAAGGAATTGCAATAAATAATAAAAAAATTAATTGTAAAAAATAAAAAATGCAATAAAAAAAAAAACACACTGACACTGTCCATTCCCCCCACCCCCTTAAAAAAAAGAAAGCATTGTAAAAAAATGTCCCACTGTCACATGAGATATTGGTAATCGGTATCGGCGAGTACTTGATAAAAAGTATCGGTACTTGTACTCAGTCCTAAAAAATTGGTATCAGGACAACCCTAATAAGTGGGAAAATTTTCAAAATCACTTACCTCATCCTTCGATTTGCTTTTAAATGTCCTTATTTTTTCAGAGAAATCCTCACTTCCTGTTCTACTGTCTGTAACTCCACACAGTATTGCAAGGCTTTCTCCCTGATGTGGAGTGTCGTGCTCGCCCCTCCCTTGGACTACAGGAGAGTCAGGACGCTCTCTACATTGCAGATAGATAGAGGAGCTGTGTGTTAGTGGGCGTCCTGACTCTCCTGTAGTCCAAGGGAGGGGGCAGGCACGACACTCCACACCAGGAAGAAAGTCTTGCATTACTGTGTGGAGTTACAAACAGAAGAACAGGAAGTGAGGATTTCTCAGAAGAAATAAGGACATTTAAAAGCAAAATCGAAGAATGAGGTAAGTGAAAGAGGACTGCACTAAGGTAAAGGAAACTGTTTAGGAAAAAAAATGTACCTTTACAACCCCTTTAAGCATAAGACAACCGGCACTCATACATCGCTGTCAGACACCAGATTTACTTGAGCAGCACTATAAGTGATTTCGGCAGATCTGACACATTTTTGATGAGTAAAGTCTTATGCGTGTAGCAGAACTTATTTTCCTGGCAACTGGTTCAGTTGCATTCATTGAAATTCACATTTGAAGTTTGAATAATATTATTTTACCTTACTAGGAATGGCACGACTCTTTGGAGTCATGTATGTGCACAAAACTATAAATATATAGTTACGTAATTGTAAGGAGAAAAAGCAGTGGCTATTTTAGTGTTCAATGTGCTTATTGGCAAAGGGATTGGTTACATTGAATTGCCATTGTTTACATTTCCAAATGTTTCAGGCTCTGTCCTATATATCATTTAATTTGAACACATTAATACAATTACATTAGGAATAAGAGAAACCTTAAAACTCAATAAAAAATTGGGAACACGAGTTTGTAGGCTTATTAGGGCACTATAACAGTGGAATCCATAATTATTTGTAATTCAAGCCTCTATCTCTTTTTCTTAACTTTAAAGAGCTGTTTACTATGTTTACTGTTTATCTGTGCAGTGCACATTTAACAATGGTCATTGAGTTTTGGAGGAATCCATTTGCAGATATTTACATCTTCTTTATAAATAGGGCCTAATTGGCCATAGCAGGGGTCCTCAAACTTTCTAAACACAAGACCAGTTCATAGCCCATCAGTGGGAGTAATTAATGCTCCCGAGTTTGTAATCAGTAGGATTAAAAAAGTGGCCAAGTATCTGTGATCAGTGGGATGGGGAATGATTCTACCTCATTGATGTCAGTGGAAGGAATGTTACCCTATCATTGGTATCAGTAGGATGAATAGTATACCATCGGTGCCAGTGGTAGGATAAATACCCCAAAGTTGAGGTCAATAGCGAAAATTGTGCCCATCCTTGGGTTTAGTTGAAGGAATTACACCCATCCTTTGTGTTTGGAGGAAGAATTGTGCTCCATTGTTTGTATTAGTGGGAGTAAAAGGGTCTCTTCATTGATGTCAATGGGAGGAATAGTGCTCCATCATTAGTGTCAGTGGGAGGAACAGCGACTTACTCTTTTTGTCAATGGGAGGAATAGTGCCCCACAGTTGCTGTCAGTTGGAGGAACTGAGCCCCCTTAATAGTGTTATTAGGATTATTTTCTCCCATCTTTGGTGTCAGTGGAAGCAATAGTGCCCTATCATTGATGTTAGTGGTATGAATAATGCCCCATTATTGGTGTCTGTAGGAGGCGTGGAGCATCATCAACAATGACAATGGAAGCAATTGTGCCCATCTTTGATGTCATTATTGATGGCAATTATTCCCTATGATTGCTGTTAGTGGGAGGAATATTGTCCCAGTGTTTGTACCAGTATTTTAAATAATAGCTCATACTTAACATCAGTGAGAGGAATAGTGAACCATCATGTCATTGGGAGGAATAGTGCCCCAGGGTTCAAATAAAGCTAAGCAAAGGGCAACAGTTTAGGTCCTGCTATACTAGAGTGCAATTTGAAAGGAACTGTACTTAATTGCATCTATTGATGTTCAGAAAAACAAAACCAAATTTTACTTATGCCTTGTACATGTATGGATAAGTAAAGTGAATACAGCTGCACCTAAATGCACCTCATTTCATGGTTTAGCTCAGACTGACTTCATTTAACCTCAGTTTACTTTGCTTCACACTTCAGTAAGGCTGGGTTCACACTTATGCGAATTGGATGCAGGTTTCCCCACAACCAATTTGCATTACATGAGACTGTGACTGGCTCTCAATGGAGTCAGTTCACACAGCTCTGGGGGGTTGCAGAGCGACCTGAAAAGGGGCCCTGTGCGGCTTTGGCTCTGTTTCAGGTGTGAATTCAGGAAAAAATCTATTTCTGATTCACACTTGAAGCGGTGAACAGGGATGCACCAGACCCCCTGCTGTGACCCATGGCCCATGGTGTGAACCCAGCCTTAATGTTGCCTTTGGTGTGAAATGGCATTTACACACTTACGTAGACATCAAAATATGCTTGTTGCTAGAGTAAGCACGTGTTCAGAACTGCTGAGGAGAAAATCAAGGATGGCCAGTCATTCTAAAGGAAAAAGCAGATACATGCATTGCCAGATGTAATATGATCAATGGCAGGCATTTGCTTATGGGCATGGGGGTGACAGGGGGACAAGGGTGCCTTAGTATTTTTTTTGTACAATACTTTTGTTTTTAACTCAACTTTATTGCTATCGCGTGAACAACACACCTCGTGATAGCTTTGGGTATTCGTTCAAAAAGAACTAAAAGGTCTATTAGACCTCTTATCCCTCCTTTGCCTTCTAAGGCAGCCTCCAAGGCAGCTGATTAAACAGAGAAGCCTCATCATCTTTGGCATCATTTGTTACAGAGAAAACAGCAGAATGAATGTCCTCTGTGGGGAGATGACCTACTCTACCTTTTACAGTGGTCCTGGGTGGCTCCCCGGTGGAATAGGAGAGCTCAGAAACAGCAGCAGATGGGGGAAGTAAATGTGATTAGGTGGCTGTAAAGACACTCGGATCACTTTTACATATAAGTTAATCACAAGCTGTTAAAAACAATACAAAGATCATGGTTGTAGCTGCAGCCATGATCCTGGTATAATTGTTTCCCCCTCGAGGACATATTTATATGTTTGCTGAATGGGAAGCGGTTAAGAAAATAGAAAAAAAAAACAATTGCAGATCAAAGAGAGAACTAATTAGTATGGTTGCTTGTGGCAACATTCAAATATATATAATATCTGCAAATCTGCCTGATATGGGCCATATATTTATCCATGCAGATCAATTCACTCTTCCCTATTAATACAAACTACATGAAGCTGTAATAAGATTTAAAAAAATGCATTACAAAACATACTAATATCACGGTCTCCAGATTCCGACCCCAACTGACCTCCTTATACAAAACAAAATTAGAGATTCCAATGCTATGGAAGTCACAGGATTTTATTACAGCAGAATAATTCATTTTTATCAGTAGAGATAGGGAGAGATTCAGAAACATTTTAACATTCAGCCAGGATGTTGTCCCAATGGTCCTCCCTAATTTGATACAATTGTGGGCATTGCACGTATTGTCAAACTTTTTCACAGCTGTGTTTTAAGCATTCACATCAAAAGCTTCATGTGCATGGATTCAATTGTGCTTTTCACATTTATTTTCTTTTTTCCTTCTTTTTTTTTTTTATATAAAACTATTATTTCCTTCCACATGTATTCCTACATTTTTTATTTTCATTTTAAAGTGAATAATAAATGCTGAAACTTTCAAGTAAATAATAAGCTTTGTGAGCGACAACTACAGTCAGTCGTTTTCCAGTCAATACAGAATCCAACAACTTGCTGTTGAGAAAAGTGCACTAATTATGATTTAATGGATTAAAGTATTGATTCACCACGGGGCAGACGCTAATTAACCTTCTTTCACTGTAGTGTTCTGAAGCAGATGAAAGTAATACTAGCATTGTGTGGGAAGGCCAAACTTTGTTTATACTTGTGCCACACTTTGGGGCTTAAAATGCCCTTGTACAGATGTGTCATTGAACTGTTAGAATGGATTTTTCACACTACCTAAAAAATACACTATTTAATTGCAGTACAAAGATAAGTTACGCTTGGCTATTTATTTATAAAGGTGCAAAAAGTCGGTCAAATGGAGTAAAAAGGGCTGTTAAAATATTTATTTGGGCTGGAGGCCAAATCTCAATACACAAGGCTCATTTACAAATTAAGGATGAAGAAGGAAAGAGAGGGAGAGGGAAAGCATAGCTCCCAACTGTCCCTGATTTGGAGAAATGTCCCTCTGTCCCTCTTTCCTCCTCATTTGTCCCTCATTTTGGTATGATCTATAAAATTATAATAACCAAAATGAGAAAGATCATTACAAATGAATAGAAAAATAGAAAATTGATTTATTACAAAAATTTAAATAAAAACATGAGACAGTTCATGTTGAAAATGCCTACTTAATCCTAAACAGGTACATAAAAGGGCCAAAATTCTCGACATGTTTCGCTCCAGGTGGAGCTTCTTCAGGAGATGATTCAATGGCGTTTACTTATGTACTGGAAGTGGAAAAAGAATATGAGTGCTCATGTAAAACTTGAGAAAAACATCTATAATTAATATAGTTTTAATCAAGACAAATATCAAGAAACATAAAAAAATATATATATTGAAAACATAAATCAAATCAAAAGGATATAGTTATAAGTTGTTGCATATATATATATATATATATATAACAAAATACAGAATGCAAAAGAGTAAAACCTGAAAAACGTGATTGGGATCTTACCAGATCCTCAGTAAAATCCCCGCTGAGCTGGCAGCTCACAGGCCGGTCCCCGCACACTGTGCAGGGACCGCCCTGTCTTTCCTCCGCTCCCCCCTATGGGGGAACGGATGAACACGGACCGTATGTCCGTGTTCATCTGATCCGATCCAGGTTTAGAAATAGGGTTTTCTTCCGTCCGAAAATGCGGATCTTTGCGGAGGCGGACAAATTACGGGTGTCAGCGGATGGTCATCCGCTGACACCCGTAATCACATAGGGACCCATGTATGTCCCGTTTTCATCCGCAACGGACGGATGAAAATGCGGACATACGGTCCGTACGTGTGAAAGGGCCCTAACACGGAACTCGTCGAGGAAAACGATGTTTCATTTACGACGAGTTCCTCGGTCGTGTGTACGAGGCCTAAAGCAAGAAACAGAGACAACTGCAATACACAAACTGATACCAAAATAAATTGGAATACATTGAAAATTGTCAAAAAAACAAAGAAAAAAAGAGGAAGAATAAAAAATGAAAGGAACATGCTGTTTGAGTATAGCTATAGGAAAGGCTTGAAACTCAGGGCATCATTTAATACCGGATATTGGAGTGCCCCTAAATTTGATATTCACCTAGCCTCACACTGCAATAATGCCTTGTCGTAGGCCCCCACCTCGCTGGGTGGGAGGGACATGCTCTAATGCATAAAAATGCATCATGGAATCATTGTGATTATGGCAGCGACCCATGTGGCGACTTAGAGGAGTTTGAGGATAAAAGCATTGCAGTTATCAAATAGCTGTTTGGAGCTTATGCTCTATGGAAAAGTTTCAGGATTTGGATCGTTCAATATCTTATTATTGATTCTATTATATCTATGATCTCAAGGTAACTTTTGTTTACCATGTATCCTATTCAAATCTTTTTTCCAATAGTTCCAATACATTTGACAATATTACCCCCCTTTTCTTTATTCTCATCTGCAGAGTCATGTGAGACACCTCTCTATTTCCAGTTGTTTTGGGGAATTTCTCTGTGGCGCATTTTCGTATACATCTCCCCCATATGTATTTTAAGCAATTCAGTCTCTCTACTTATTACTATTTGGTAAGATCCCAATCATGTTTTTCAGGTTTTACTCTTTTGCATTCTGTATTTTGTTATATATATATATATATATATATATATATATATATATATACAACAACTTATAACTATGTCCTTTTGATTTGATTTATGTTTTCAATATATATATTTTTTGATGTTTCTTGATATTTGTCTTGATTAAAACTATATTAATAATAGATGTTTTTCTCAAGTTTTACATGAGCACTCATACTGTATTCTTTTTCCACTTCCAGTACATAAGTAACTGCCATTGAATCATCTCCTAAAGAAGCTCCACCTGGAGCGAAACATGTCGAGAATTTAAGCCCTTTATGTACCTGTTTAGGATTAAGTAGGCATTTTGAATATGAACTGTCTCATGTTTTTATTTAAATGTTTGTAATAATCTTTCTCATTTTGGTTATTATAACTACTTGACACTGTCAAAGTCCCGAGGCTTGTGACCTCTTACCCTTCGCTCTATATCCATTGTTACCAGGGATGTGATGTCTGTATCCCTTTATGCTCACTCATATTTTTATAAAAAGTCTGATCTATATAGTTGTATAAAAAATGCACTTTTTATCTTTTAAAAAGTTTTCCAGTGCTAAACCTTTCATCCAAATTCTAAATTGCTGCATTTGCAAATATTAAAAGCCAATATAAAGGAATAGTAGTGGTAAAAAAAAAGCCCTTGTGGATTTAATTAACCTTTTTTTATTAATTCTCCTTTAAGGGGGTGTGACAGGGGGCGTGTCTTATGCCTAGATACATTTGCTAGTAGGTGTCCCTCATTCCCAACTCAAAATGTTGGGAGGTATGGGAAAGGTGCGGAGGAATTTGCAAATGTTAGCTCATACATAATTGCAGACACAAATGCTGAATGTCTCTACTTCAGGATTCTAGTGAATGTACAGTTATAATAGAGGTATCTCTGTAAGGTGTGTAAGATTTACATGGTTTGTGTGATATGATTTTTTTTTATACAGCCTTTGTTCACGTTTTGTATTAGAACTTAGATGACTTTGCACAATTCGCAAATTGAGATAAACTATTTACAATTGACAATGACAAGCTTTTATTTATTTAGGTAAAACATTTATCCCCCCAAAAAACAGATGTAACTGCTTAAAAAAGTGTTAGCTTGAGTTTTGCTTCCATCAGTTACTGTATCTAAATCAGCTAGTAAAATGCTGGCATTCAAAGGTGTCTCTGTTGCTCCTTCATCTAGAGCAGGGATACCCAACTAGTGGCCCGCGGAGCCCTCTGATGTGGCCCTCGACCTCCTTTTCTCAGATGGCAGGTTGGCAAGCCCAGATCTCGGGTTGCCGACCCGCCATCTTAGAGCAGCAGTTTTGTGAATGAAGCCACTGGTGGAGGAAGCGAGTGGCTGTGGATCAGAGTGACATAATTTAATGCTTTCTGTATAGCGCCTGCTCCTGTCACAGGCAAAGTGATACCAAATGCACTCTGCCTAGCACAGCAACAGTCGGCGATACCTGAATGTAAGGTGGTTATTAAAGGTAAGTTTGCTACTAAATTCACAGTATATATGAGTAAATTTGTTCTGCAGTAGTTACTGGGCTGCTTTCAAACTGATCTGCAGGTGCAGTGCAGATGCGGGTTACCTGCACTGAGCCATAGACTTCTGCGGCTTTGTTGCGCTTTTAGAAAGTGCGCCACACCTGCAGGATATAATATATGTTTTTGGCAAAGTGCAGCTAAACCGCAGAAAATCCACTAGTACACTGCGCTGCACCTGCGGGTTTGGCCAAATCGCAGTGCATCAGTTTGAAAGTAGCCTTAGACTCTTTTCACATGATCGGTCCGACCCAATCAGACTTACTATTCACCTTTATGGACCAGCAGATGTAAACAGACTTGTGTCTGTTTACACCCGCCTACCTAATAAAAATACAAAGGGATCTACCCCCATCTGTCTGGGCGAATCAGATTGGATCAGGAGGCCCATAGAGTAGAGTGGACTGTGTTCGTGGACACGGACCAGTCCTCCTCCAACTCTGCTCATTGTGGCCCGCGACTAGTTACCAGTTCGCTTAAGTGAAGGTTGGGCCCCCCTGATCTAAAGGGTAGGCACCCCAATATAGGTGGTGTGTTACTGGTCAGATCACTGTGTGAAAACAGAGGGGAAAAAAAATAAAAAATAAATAAAATGAATGCAGCCACCACATCTAATGATTGGTAAAATGGTATTACATTTTTGGTTTTGGGTTTAATGCCACTTTAAGGCAGATATATTTTAAATAAACACATATTAACCACTTCAGACCTGGAAGGATTTACCCATTTCCTGAGCAGGCCATTCTTTGCGATACGGCACTGCGTTGCTTTGGCAATTTTGATATTTTTTTTATATAAAATTCTGTTATAAAACATCCCCCCAAAATATTGTAAAAGTTTAGGCCGATATGTATTCTGCAACATATTTTTAGTAAAAAATCGCAATAATCATATATTGATTGGTTTGCACAAAATGTATCACGCCTACAAAAGGGGGTAGATTTATGGCGTTTTTTTTACTTAAAAAAATGTATTAGCAATGGTGGCGATCAGTGATTTTTAGCGGGACTGCTACATTACGGCGGACAGATCGGATACCTAACTGACATTTTTGACACTTTTTTGGGAACCAGTGACATTATTATAGTAATCAGTGCTAAAAATATGTGCTGTTATTGTACTAATGACAATGGCAGGGAAGGGGTTAACATCGGGGGTGATCAAGGGGTTAAATGTGTTCAATCACTGTGTGTTCTAACTATATTGGGGACTGTGTGACTGGGGAAACACACAGATCAGTCTTCCTGCATAGCAGAAAGAAAGGATCTGTTTGATCTCCCCTGTCAGAACAGAGATTTGTCTTGTTTACACCTTGTTACTGCGGGGAACAATCTCGGGAGGCCGGCAGACATTGAGTCCGCCAGATCCGCTGATTGGCTTCCCCGCTGGCCATTGGGAGCTCCCCACAAAAGCGAGTACCAGCACCGACGTACAGCTACAGTGATTTGCGGTAACCACTTGCTTACTGGGCACATATACCCCCCTCCTGCCCAGGTGAAATTTCAGCTTTCGGCACTGTGTCGCTTTAACTAACAATTGCGCGGTCGTGCGACGTGGCTCCCAAACAAAATTGACGTCCTTTTTTCCCCACAAGTAGAGCTTTCTTTTGGTGGTATTTGATCGCCTGTGCGGTTTTAATTTTTTGCGCTATAAACAAAAAAGTGCGACAATTTTGAAAAAAATTCAATATTTTTTACTTGTTGCTATAATAAATATCCCAATTTAAAAAAAAATAAAACACATTTTTTTCTCAGTTTAGGCCGATACGTATTCTTCTACATATTTTTGGTAAAAAAAAAAAAAATCGCAATAAGCGACTGATTTGCGCAAAAGTTATAGCGCCTACAAAATAGGGGACAGAGTTATTATTTTTTATTTATTTTTTTTACTAGAAATGGCGGCGATCTGCGATTTTTATTGGGACTGCGACGTTATGGCGGACACATCGACACTTTTGACACATTTTTGGCGCCATTCACATTTATACTGTGATCAGTGCTATAAATATGCACTAATTACAGCTACGAAAGGCAAATCCACTTTGCACTACAAGTGTAAAGTGCACTTGGAATTGCACTTGGAAGTGCAGTCACTGTAGATCTGAAGGGTAGATCTGAAATGAGGGGAAGCTCTGCTTCTTTTATTATCCAATCACGTGCAAGCTAAAATGCTGCTTTTTATTTTCCCTGAATGTCCCCCTTGGATCTACAGTGACTGCACTTCCAAGTGCACTTTGAGTGCAATTTCAAATGCACTTTGCACTTGTAGTTTGCACTTGTAGTGCAAAGTGGATTTGCCTTTTGTACATAAACCCCAATGTGTTCTTTCTTCTTTTTTTTTTCTCCTATAACATAAAATCAGTATAGCTGAAATTCTGCATTGTGCAAGAAAATCTATTTCACAGTACACTGCTCAGAAATAAAACTCCTTGTGATACATGACAAAATATTTCCGGTATATACACATTTGCAATTTAATTCAACCACCAAAGCAGAATGTTGTCAGTACCATGACAGTGAAGCTGACCTGCAATTTCTGATGTTGTAGTTATATTTTCTGTCAACTGTCTGGTTATATTTATCGTGTTTGCTCCACCAATCTTGACTCATGAAGTACTTCCAAGCAAATGTGAGGCCTCGTACACACGATCCGTCAAAACCGATGAAAACAGACTGAAGGACCGTTTCATCGGTTAACCGATGAAGCTGACTGATGGTCTGATGTGCCTACACACCATCGGTTAAAAAAACGATTGTGTCAGAACGCGGTGACGTAAAACACATGACGTGTTAAAAAAACGACGTTCAATGCTTCCAAGCATGCGTCGACTTGATTCTGAGCATGCGCGGCCTTTTGACCGATGCTTTTGCATACTAACGATCGGTTTTGACCCATCGGTTAGGCGTCCATCGGTCAAATTTTAAAGCAAGTTCTCTTTTTTTTGACCGAAGGATAACTGACCGATGGGTTTTGACTGATCGTGTGTACGCGGCCGGCTTGTGGATCATACTGGTGCGGCAAATATGTGTTTTTTTGTTTGTTTTTTTGCAAAGCTTTACAAAAGTGCTGGGCCTTGTGACTGAGATTTTCAGAACTCAGAGCAGATCCAATGGTACTGATACATGTAAAATGTCATGTGGTGCTTAACGTGTGTCTGAGCTTCCCTCCATCGCTTTTCTGCCATAACTGAGCTATTCAGCACATCCAAAATGTCAGGTGATATTTCATGTGTGTCAAGCTTGTACCATTTCAAATCCCCGCTCTCTTCTGTAAAGTCCCAATCATGTTTCTACAGAAACCTCTTCTTGCCACAACACATATTAGAAGTGGCCCTTTATTAAAATATCTCAGTAATTGAGTGAACAAATAAAATCTAACATTTAAAAGGTATAACAATTCTGATGGTGACAGATAAATGTCTGTTTTATCATTTAGTATTTTTAATTTAATCTTGAAATCTTTAAAACTGAATTATATTTATACTTAAAATTATTTAGATTTTTTTTTTTTCGTTAGTAGAGGTAGCAGAAGTCGCAGAAGGTGATTTACCATGGTTTTCTTCCTTTCTTGAAAACCGATCACAAACAGTTAAATTGGGTTCTTTCACGTCGGAAAAGCGCACGGTGTCATGTGGAGTCCCCCAAGGATCCCCCCTGTCACCGGTGCTTTTCAACATCTATCTTCGCCCTCTCTTTGATATTATCAGTAGCCAAGAACTACTCTATCACTCTTATGCAGACGATACGCAACTGTATTTTCGCATCTGCAACAAAAAGGATCATCATCCCAGTTTAGAGAAATGTCTCTCTTTGATAGAAAACTGGATGACAAAGAGTTATCTTAAACTCAACAGTTCAAAAACAGAACTCCTTATGTTTCACGCCAGCCGAAAGAGTCAACTGGCAACAACCTGGACACCCCCGCCCATTCTGGGCCAAATCATCACCCCTAGCTCCAAAGTCAAAAGTCTTGGGGTCATCTTCGACACCTTCATGACAATGGACGCACAAATAGGGTCAGTAGTCAGCGGAGCGCACCATCTGTTGCGCCTACTACGCAGACTTATTCCATTTATCCCCAAAGAAGACGTAGCAGTCGTGGTGAGAACAATCGTGAATTCCAGACTGGACTATGCTAACGCCCTGTACCTCGGACTCCCAAAGTACCAAATCTCCCGTCTGCAAGTCGTTCAGAATACGGCCGCCAGACTGGTGACTGGGAAAAAAAAATGGGAATCAATCTCACCTTCGTTGAGAACCCTTCACTGGCTGCCAGCAAAAGACAGAATTGCATTTAAAGCACTCTGCCTGACACATAAGTGCATCCATGGGAAGGCTCCGCAATATCTTTGCGACAAGATAGAACCTCACAATTCGAATCGCGTTCTGCGATCCACCGACCAAAATCTGATCAGGGTACCAAAAACCAAATACAAGTCCAAAGGAGAAAGAAGGTTTGCTTTTCAGGGTCCTAGACTATGGAACGCTTTACAAACCAGCATTCGGTTGGAGGAAAACCACCTGACTTTCAGAAGACAGATCAAAACTCTGCTCTTTTGATGTCATGAGACACGAACAACTAGCGCCCAGAAGCGATTCAGTTCGCATGCGCCGCGCTTTATAAGTTTTTCATTCATTCATTCATTCATTCATTCATTCATTCAGTAATATCTATATGTATTATATTTTAATTGATAGCTTATGCCATAGTATGAGAAAGGCGAAGCCCCCAGGCAATTGGTTTAATTTCATTTTAATCTTGGAAAATAAAATCTTGGTTCACAATTAATTGATTAGTGTATACGTGTAGCGCTCAGACAATGCAACTGAATAACCAAATATTGTGTACAAAAAATGGATATACCACAAAGTAGTGATGACTCACTGTGGCAAGAGCAATGATTAATATAAATAAAAATCAAATATAACAAAACATGGCGAAAACTGATAGTCCATGAAGAAATAAATAGTCCACCAAGTGTCACAAAATGACTAAAGAAGAAAGCAAAACTTCAAAGTGATTCTTGTGAAAAAAGTCGTGACTTCTTGTGTAGAATGTGATGACCTGCCACCGGTAAAATTGCAAGCTTACCAGAAAAAGTGGACTCAGGGGAACTTATGTCTCCATGATCCAACAGGCATGAGTTGTGATGTCACTGACTGGAAAAATCCTTAATGGGTATGCATCATGACCTCCGATCATCCGAAGTGACAGGTTCAACCGGATGCAAGATGAAAAGTGATGTCGGATACACAAACTTGCCCCCAGTGTGTATCAATAATGAGAAGAGATAAGAAAGGAGAAAGGCCACATCGCGTAATCTCGTTTAAAAAATGTGAATACATTTATTATGCTAATGCATTTACAGTAAGCTGAGATGTATAACGCTTGTATATACAGATAAGGCAGCAGTGGAGTCTCCCCGACGCCTTTAGTGTTAGTACACTTCATCAGGGCTGGTACCACAATTAATTGATTCAAAAGAACAACACCATCAGTTTTTTTCCTCCCATTTTACAGAATATCCTTGAAAAGGTACTGTTATAAAAAAACTTTAGACTGGTTGGTGAACCTGTGTGTAGTCAATGCAGGCCATGCATTTGTGCTGTTACATGGGAGGAAGGGCAGTGAGTCAATGCTCCCTCATACCTGGAATTGCTGGGTACATGACCTCCCTGGGCGGAAGAAAGGAAAGTATAAACTGCTGTAGACTATGGCAAGATGTTCCTATACCTTGATAAGTTGTTATGTGGCAGTTTTGATAATGGGCAAGGCCCAGGCTCACCAAAGTGAAGCTGTAGCCAAAATGAAGCTATAACTTAACCAAAATCAAGTAGAAATGAACAGGCCACACATGGATGAAGTCAACACCACCTAAAACCTAAAATCAGCTTTAATATAATAAAACCCCATAGTCTTGCTTGTCTACCTCCCGCTCCAATGTGTTTCACCCCACAGAGGGCCTAATCATGTCTCACAATAGTGGCCCTCTATTTCTCTTGAGGCCCCTACCAGATATACTGTATATTATGCAGTCAGTTGACTCTCAAAGAGCAGACACCATTCTCAGGGCAGGGCTGTGACACTTTATATTGACACTTTGTATTCACAGTTTTACCTGAGTCTTCTGGGTTGAACGATGCTATGGTGAAAAAACCCATGCATGATTGGTTTAGCCTTTTTAAACATAACTTATTGCTAAAAATCCTATATCAAGTATAAATGGCTTTACCTTCAAATCAAAATGTATGTGCAGAGTGAGTGGGCAGGATGGTAATGTCCAGATTTTTTGCGTTTTGCACGATCTGTAAGTTTGAAGGATGATTGCAGCTAATAGAAATTTGGCAATTGCAAATTATAATAAAGAACTACCTGTTTTGAGTAGAATGTCTACCCCTGTTCATGTAGAGAATTGTTCTATGTGGAAGACAAATCAGTACTTATGGACCTGCTGATAAGGATTGACCCCTGACACAACCTCAGGGCTTAACCCATTCTGCCGTTTGACCCAAATTGTGAAAGTATACAGAGAACTGAGAGAGAGCTCTGTTTCTTTCAGTGTTCCAGCATCAGAGAGAAGGGGCTGGACTTTTTATTGGTCTTTTATAAACAACATGACATCACACACATAAGCATACTGATAGGTCAGTTTATATAGGTCAGTCCATATATGGTGGCTTCTCTTTGCAAGTCCATTTATGGCATGGAGCCTTAATGGCACATGCTTTCCTTCCACAATCGCCATATTTGTTTTAGTCGATGGAGGGAGCCATGGGAGGAGCTGTTTTGGAGGGGTTTGAAGACATCTGTTTTCTATTATTAGTTCTCTTCAAGCTGAGATGTACTTGTATCTCCAAGACAATTATAATCTCTCATAACTTCATTTAAGGATAATAATACTTGTAGTTTAATCTCACACATACATATGTTTATCAAGAAATACAAGCAAATAAAGCAAATAGAAGAATATAATGAAAGAAAGGCAACATTTGAGTAGCTCAGGAGGAAAGTAATCATAACACAAAAATATTCATTTTAGTAACTTCCATCACACTGCAACTGAGTGATAAGCTCAGACTTTGGTTGTGACAATTATGATGGGTGATCTGTGTGGTTGAGGTTTCAACACGCTTCAACCAGGATCACTAAACACAAATACTTACACAGACATAGATACAGCTGTATTTCTAACGATGCTCATTGGTAATGCAAACTTCTCTTACAGTGTTGATTGCTTTACATGCTATTGCTGTAGAGCTTCTCAGTAGGAGTTTCTTTAGCTCTTTTTGCCAAGACATATACATGTACTGTATGTGTACCTAGAAATGTCACTGCTGGAACCCAACTTGCCCCAGTCAGTGCCTTACGTAGCCTCTTCTATTTTCAACTGCCATATGCTCAAGAAATGCTGGCAGGCTTATGGACCCAATTGAATGAGTGCTTTAAAAGGCAGATTAAAGTAAAATTATTTTATTGTTATCCGGTAATTAAGAAAGACTGAGATCTATTATATTTGATAAGCAGCGTTGCATGTCTGGTTTCACTCAAGCACTGGGGCACTTTATTGGAATATTTTTTTTTGCTATTGTGAACACTTTTCATCACTGGATTTCATAAATTATTAATTGGGACTTTTTTGCACTTTATTTTGTGGGACTAAGTTACATATGTGTTTATTTTATTTTTATTTTTTTGTGATTAAGTTACATACTTTCTGCACTTTTTTATTGGACATTTTGTTACATACATTTTTTTTGCATTGTTTGGGACTTTGTTATATATATTTAGATCTCTTTGGCACTATTATTGCACTTTATATATTTTTGCACTTTTTGGAGTCATGTTTATATCATGTTAATGCGAAACGCGTCAGCTGTCTATCCCACTGTATGCTGTTGTGTGCTGTGCATTTTTTCCTTTTTACAATAAAGAGCACGTCTTTTTTCAACAAGACTTTTTGGAGTGCGGCTGTCCATCCATTCTCCCACCTGCTTGATGTGATGTACATTGATGTATTCACTGAAGTTTCTGGAGCCTGGGATTTTTTGCCATATGTCAAAGTAGAACTGAACCTTTTTCTTTTTTCGTTGTTTTGTTTTCATTTTTGATAGAGAAGGAGATGTTTTTTTTTAACCCATTTCATTTTTTTTTTTTTGCCACCTGTGTCCCAGAAAGAGAGGAAATCCCTTGAAAGTGATGGAATCTCTGGTTGTCATCAGGGTCAACAGAAGTAGTGTCCCCATCGAAAGATTTCACTTCTATTACTTGTTCTGGTGATGACTCAAAATTTTGAGTTTTCATTCTCTTTCACTCTTGGTGATAAGGGTCACCAGGACAAATAGAGAGGGCAAATCTCCCCAAGAAGGACACAGACAGCAATAAAAACCTGACATAGGTTCTAGTCTCTCTCCACTCCATCCAAAAGTAAAAAAAAAAGTCTGTGCCAAGTCTAGGCAACATTTCATTCTGAGCAGTTCAAGTAGAGTGGTGCTGATGCTCTATATGGGTTTTATTCCCATTTTGTTCCCAGTGATTCAAGTCAACACAGACTAATAGAGCTTTGCATGTGAAGCCTTATTTATATGAACGTTTATGATACCAATATGTATATTATAAGCTAAAGCAATGGATGCCTTTATAACCTCATTATCTCCCCATTAATTGTTTTATTTTTTATTTTTTTCGGTAAATAGCTGAACTTTACCGAGTTCATGGGAGAAAACAAAGATGCCCCAGGCAGAGCAGTTTTGAGATAAATGAGGACAATGAGGTAAGAACATTATCCCTTTATATTTTATTTTAAAATAGATTCTTGAGATATATACAATATATAAATATAATAAATGTATTCACGTAAAGCAGGGATATGCACCGCGTCTAGAAAAACTGGAATGTTCAATGTCTAACATTGTCATTTAGCAGCCTACACTGAGCTGTTTAATGAAAGTTGAAATATGATTGCTTTCTGAGGATGCACACTTCTAATGTTTGCACAATGTTATTGTGAACAGACATCAAGCGTAAGCAGTATATTTGTACATTTCAAATAAACCAATTATTAAAGTCATGTAATTATAATGGCCCAGAACTTTGGCTTTAGCCACCAGTACAGGCCTTGGCAAGAGTATTTCGGTATTTAAAGCTTAGGTTTAATCTACTTAGATTTTTTGCCTTCCCTATTTTATCAATGTGCTAATAAAATTTTTAATAAAACATTATTTTATTAGCCAATAATTTAGGTAATGTTCCAGTAAAAAAAAAAAATCAAGTCTCTTGCCTACACTCTTGTAGACCCACTAGTCTGATATTGTTATGTCTTGTGCCCCGTACACACAATCGGAATTTCCGATGGACTTTTTCCATCGGATTTTACGATCATGTGTAGCCCCATCTGAGTTTTTTCATCGGAAATTCCGATGAATTCCATCGGACTTTAGATATAGAACATGTTCTATATTTTTTCAATGAAATTTCGTTGGAATTCCAATGTGATTTGGCTGGTCAAAAGCCTGATCGTGTGTACGTGGTATTGGTCTGTTTTCCAGACTGCCAACTTCATTTAATAACCAAGCATAATTTTATTAGAAGACTTTCATAGTGAATTATTGGCCTTTTAGGGCAGAAATTATTGAATCTGCCTCTACCATTCTTCTCACAAATGACTGTCAACTTTTTTTTTTTTCTCTCCCATGTCTTTTTGTACGTTTTCCAAAATTAGTTTTAAATTGTTGAAAAATTCTCATTGAACGTATCACCAATCCTGGAGCTGGATCAGCCATTTTTATGATCTCATTGATTGTATCTTATTTAGGGAGGCAAAAATAAATAAATAGATATAGACATAGAGATATAGATATAGACATAGAGAGATAGATATAGATATAGATTTATATATATATATATATATATATATATATATATATATATATATATATATATATATATATATATATATATACTATATTGTCAAAAGTATTGGGATGTATGCCCTTACACGCACATGAATTTTAATGGCATCCCATTCTTAGTCCGTAGGGTTCAATATTAAGTTGGCCCACCCTTTGCAGCTACAAAAGCTTCAACTCTTTTGGGAAGGCTGTCCACAAGGTTTAGGAGTGTGTCTATGGGAACGTTTGACCATTCTTTTAGAAGCACATTTGTGAGGCCAGGCACTGATGTGGACGAAAAGGCCTAGCTTGCAGTCTCCACTCAACCTGATAATTCACCCCAAAGGGGTTCTATCAGGTTGAGGTCAGGACTCTTTGCAGGCCAGTCAAGTTCCTCCACCCCAAACTCGCTCATCCATGTCTTTATGGTCCTTGCTTTGTGCACTGGTCCAAATCATTTGGTGGAGGGGGGATTATGGTGTGGGGTTCTTTTTCAGGGGTTGGGCTTGGCCCCTTAGTTCCAGTGAAGGGAAGATGTCAGCATACCAAGACATTTTGGACAATTTCATGCTCCCAACTTTGTGGGGACAGTTTGGGGATGGCCCCTTCCGGTTTCAACATTACTGCACAAAGCAAGGTCCCAGAAGAGTTGAAGCTGTTATAGCTGCAAATAGTGGGCCAACTCAATATTGAAACCTATGGACTAAGACTGAGATGCCATTAAAGTTCATGTGTGTGTAAAGGCAGGCGGCCCAGTACATTTTGCAATATAGTGTATATTATATATATATATATATATATATATATATATATATATATATATATATTGTGAAGGATCAGCATCAAATGGACTGCTGCTCTGGCCATACACCCCATGCCCTTGTCTGTCTCGTACAGACTGTTTTACAGACCACCTTGGTGCACACAGCTAGCAGCCTCTTGCTGCACTGGCTCCCCCATGGAGCCCTCCTGACTCCTGGTACTCAGACTTCCTGTATATATATATATATATATATACTGTATTCTTTTGGGGCTGCAGAACCATTAATTCCTCCAGGTCTCTATAACCCCAAAGCCACTATTTAGTAACGTTAAAACGTTTTACAAAGATTGTGATGTAGAATTTCATCTAAACAAAGTCTCAACAAATTGTTGAAGCCATAGAGTCTTTACTAGTGTTCACAAACATTGTATGTCGTTTTTAGTCTCAAACAGGTCTTTAAAACCACATCGCTAGCATTTCAAATCTGCAGAAGGTCTCAGAGAATCTTTATGGCTGTACAGATAATTGAGCCAGATTGACTCATTAAAGCCACAAAACTCTTATTCCAAAAAGTTTCCATTCAAAGCATGTCCCAAACATGTCTTTAAAGTCACAAAGCACCACAGAGAGGCTTTGATAGTATTTAGAGATTACGATGTAACTTTCAGTCTCAGTAAAAGTCTCAGCAGGTTGTCAAAGCCACAGGATTAGTATTAATAATCATCACAGTGTATCAGCAAGTCTTTATAGCTGCACAGATTTCAGTTACAGGTTGACTATAAGCATAGGAGAGGAGGCATTCCATGGCACTATTTAACAAATAGTTTGCAAATATCTATTGTTTCACATGCTAGAACTAATGTCATAGATGCTTCTTTGGTGTTTACTCCACTTTTTGGCACCCTCTTATTAGCTGCTCACCATTTGCCTGGCTGTCTGAAAACCCAACTCTCTAGGCATCTACTGCCAGGATCTTTCTTCTTATTCTCCTCCTTCACATGTAGGATGCCAGCAGTTACTGGGCACACTGTCCACTACCTTCCAAAAAACCTTGGCCTGCTTATGCTCTCCCTCCCCTGCCATTAATCTCAGGAAGCCTTCTGGGGACCCCACTGCAAATCCCATGCAATGGGGATATTAATCAGCATCTTGCTTCCTCTCTCTCCAATTACTAGAACATGCACAATGCCTCCTTCCAGTCATCATTTTTTAGTCCTAGCACCACTTAAAGCATTTGTTACCCCAACAATTCATATTCTTGATATGTGCTTGCTGCACCATGTACTTGTATGATAAAATCTCCTGTTCTCTTTGTATTGTTTCCTTTATCTGAAATCTCTGGTGTTCCTGCCAGTCTCTCTGCTTTCCTATTAAAAACTGACCACACTAAGCAGGATAACACACTGGGGTAAGTTCTCTAGTTATGCTGTGAACTCAGCCTGCTCTCCTCCAATGATCAGACTTGTCCTGACACACCCTCGCTGCACTGGGAAGCTCAGTGTGCTGCTGCTTCTCCTCTCCCAGCTCTTATGCATCTGAGAACAGAGGGAATGTGATCACTTATAAAATATATATATACAAAAATGTTTTATGCCTTTCATTTCTATTTTAAACGGAATGGGTTGTTTTACATTGTGATTATTTACAATCACTTTAAAGACCCAGCTTTCTGACATGTGTTGTTTACAAATAATAAACAGTATGTTTTGCTAGAAAATTACCTAAAATCCCCAAACATTATATACATTTTTTTAGACCCTAGAAAATAAAATGGAGGTCGTTTCGGTTTTTGCGCAGTGGTTTTTTAAATGCATTTTGTTTGCAAAAAATACACTTTGATGAATTAGAAAAGAAAATAATAATTTAAAATTGCACCAAACTATGGTACTTAACCACTTCAATACATGGCACTTATATACCTTCCTGACCTGAACAATTTTCAGCTTTCAGCGCTATCACATTTTGAATGACAATTGCGTGGTCATGTGACGCTGTACCCAAACAATTTTTTTCCCCACAAATAGAGCTTTCTTTTGGTGGTATTTGATCACCTCTGGGGTTTTAATTTTTTGCGCTACAAATAAAAAAATATTTTGATAAAAAAATAAGTTACCTTTGTTTCTGTTACAAATCATTGGAAATAAGTATGTTTTCTCCTTCACTGATGGACACAGACGAGACTGCACTGAAAGGCACTGATGAGGCAGTACTGATTGGCACTGATGAGGTGGCACTTATATGCAGCATTGATAGGCACTGATAAGTGGCACTGATAAGCAGCACTGATGGGCACTGAGAGGTGGCACTGATGGCCACTCATAGGCAGCACTGATGGGCACTCATAGGCAGTACTGATAGTTGGCACTGATGGGCACTCATAGGTGGCACTGGAGGGCACATATAGGCGGCACTGATGGGCACTGGTGGGCATTGATGGATGGCACTGATAGGCAGCACTGACCAGAGGCACTGGCAGGCATCACTGATGGGCACAGAGTGTCATCCCTAATGGGCAATGATTGCCATCCCTGGTGGGCTCTAGTGGGCTTACCTGGTGGCCATGGATGGGCTTCCCTGCTGGCCATGGATGTGCATCCCTGGTGGCCATTTGTGGGCATCCCTGGTGGTCCTGGGTGGGCATCCTCTTGGAGGCTGCACTGATAATCAGTACAGACCCCCCCCCTGTCAGGAGAGCAGCCTATTGGCTCTCCTCTACATTGCTTTTCCTGTTTAGACTGTGATCAGCTCTGATTGGACATAGCTGATCATGTGGTTAAAGAGCCTCTGTCAGAGGCTTTTTTCCTTGATCGGAGATGTGGTATGTCAGACTGATACATCACACCACTGATCGCCGTGCTGCATGCCCCTGCGGGCGCGCGATCGTGGCTTATCCTGCTGGACGTCATATGTTGCCCAGTCAGGATAATGAAACCACTTTCCAACCATTATTTTGCTATATGGCAGACGGGAAGTGGAAAAAATCTCCATTGGCGACGTTTTAAAAGTGTCTACAGGTCCCCAGTTTAGAGTTTCAGAGGAGGTCTAGTGCTAGAATTATTGTTGTTGCTCAGACGTTCATTGTGATAAAACACATGCGTGGTGCAAACACCGTTTACATATGTGAGCATGACCTACATATGCGTTCACTACTGCAGACGAGCACGCGGGGACCAGGGGACCTGTCACCTTGAAAAAAAAAATTGGATCACTTTTAATGCTATAGCAAGGAATATTAACATCCCTTGCGATAATAATACAGCATGACAGGTCCTCTTTATGGAGAGATCCGGGGTCTAAAAGACCCCAGATCTCTCCTCTACCCTTAAAAAGCAAAAGATCAAAAAAACTATTTTTTTAAACTTTTGCTTTAAGAAGAATAAAATCATATTTACATGTCCTAAGAACTGTAAGTTATGTCAATGTCGCTCCGGTCCTCCAAGGGCGTAGAGATGAGCGGTGACCATCTTGCCATCACTCATCTCTATTAGAAAACACTGACCACGGCAGGTGGGTCCTGCGCTCAGCGATCGGTAACGTTAGCCCCGGGAACCGTTTTGGGGATCACTTTAATCGCTGCTGCCAAAACCCCAGTATTTAATGTCAAAATAATGACGTATATTCCCAGTTAGGTTGTCGGCCACATTTACCTTGTTGAGTGCCAAAGCGATTCACACTGAAAGCTTTCTTACTCCCATCAGACACAGCTGCTTTGATGGTCATTTTAAAGCCCTGGTTTGCATTTTGCTTCACAAACCAGAGAAGTTTAGCTACTTCAATGCTTGAACAGCAGCTAAAAATAGCATGATGTACTGATTGTGAATGTGATATCTGTTTTTAAATATGTATTCTTTTCTCCACAGGATACGGCATCACAAAACACCTGTAAAACACACGTCCTTGTTCTTGTTCTTCATGGTGGTAGTATACTTGATACAGGAGGAGGCGATATCAACAACAAGGTGGCTGATGTTAACACCTTCAGCTCTGTGTTTGAGAAAGTTACCAAAGCCCATTTCCCAGCAGCCCTTGGACACATCTTGATCAAGGTGGTTCCATGTCCTGCAATATGCGCTGAAGCATTTTCACTGGTTTACAAGTAAGATTTATTATACATTTTTGTATTGATTTTCTTTTCTTTTGAGTAATATTTTTATTTTAATTAGAATAAAGTTTGTTAGTTTTATTGTAGTTATAACTCACAAAAAATGTATTGCACAAAAAACTCTAATGCCCTGTACATACGACCGGTTTTCCCATCCAAATAAACTCAGACGTTTTTTTCTGACGGAGTTCCGACGGAATTCCACTCAAGCTGTCTTGCATACACGCGGTCACACCAAATTCCGACCGCCAAGAATGCGGTGACGTACAACACTACGACGAGCCGTCGGAAATTCCGCTCGTGTGTACAAGGCATAACTAAAGTACTGAAAGGACTGTAATGGTACCAATGGTATAAAAAAGTATCAACATATTTATTTAACAAGATTAAAATGTTAAAGACATAAAAATGTACACATGTACCAAGAACATGAAAAAAATGCTCTTCTTAGTGTTGATTCTCACTAACCCCACTGCAGTAGGGGATGAGAGACCTGCTGTAGCTTCAACGCAGATTGCGTTTAATGGAACATAGCTCGCTTCTTCAGAAAACTGTATTGCAGTCAAATACTCAGAGTTTATACAAAAACATATACCGTAGATGGAGTCAATATATATGTGTGTGTGTATATATATATATATATATATATATATATATATATATATACTGTATATGGAAGATACTGTAGGGAAGGTGGAGCGGAATGGCCAGTCAGGGTTCCCATAGTGGCAGTCCTTTGTGCTAAACTTAAAACAGCTCCTCCATTTGATTTTAGCACAAATGATTGCCACTATGGAACCCATTTCGCTCCACATTCTCTATAGTATCTTCCATCTGATATGTGGCCATGTATTGAACATTAGGGATGAGCTTCGAGTTCGAGTCAAACTCATGTTCGACTCGAACATTGCCTGTTCGCCTATTCTGCGAACAACAAACAATTTGGGGTGTTCGCGGGCCTGGCCATACTTCTCCTGTGGGTCACAGAAGTGCAGTTAGTTCTACACTCCTGTGGCCCATTTCTACAGGAAAACAGCCCGCTGTCAGTTGACATCACAGACCCCGTCAAGGCTCTGAAAAGATCCTGACCATATGGTTGGGATCTGCCCAGAAGTCTGGACTGACAGCTGGCTCAGCCTCTCAGCGAGCCTGAGCCAGCCACTCCTGCCCCTTCTACAGCCTTGCACTCTAGTAAGTAAGGATGAGCCGAACATACCCACGTTTGGTTCGCACCAGAACGTTCGCGCGAACATTTAGAACCCCATTGAAGTCTATGGTACTCGAACGTTCGAATTCAAAAGTGCTCATTTTAAAGCCCAATATTCAAGTTATTGTTGGAAAACGTCTTTGAGAACCCGGGTCTTGTATCAATGGAAAAAAAGTTTTAAAAACTGTAGTTTTTTTTTGAGCAGCGATTTTAATGATGCTTAAAGTGAAAAAAAATCCTTTAAATATGGTACCTGCTGGGTGTCTATAGTAGTGGCACATGTTTAGAAATGTCCCTGCACAACATGAGATTACTCTCAGAAAAAAGTAATTTAATACTGCTTGCAGCTTTAATTTAATGTTTGGTCCCTGCAATATGGATAAAAATCATTGAAAAAAATAGCATGAGTTTCCCCGCCACCACTCCCCCCAGGTCATTACAAGACCCAGTGCCGATCCTGACCTCCCTGGGGCCCTAAGCAAAATGACATGGCACATTAAAAATGAGAATCGGGGGGGGGGGGGGGGCGCTGACGACAGTGACATGTCACATTAAAGAAAGTTGAGAAGCGGGGTGAGGGGGTGTTCTGCTGTCAGAAATGACTCAGCCAGCGAGTTTAGAAGCGGGGTGAGGGGGCAAAAATGCCTTCTCACCAGGCGGGGCCTCTAGTAATTTGGGGGGCCCTTTGCAGCTTTGCGGGGCTCTAAGCGGCTCCAAAGACATGCTGGTAGGTAAATTGGATCTCGTCCAAATTGGCCCAGTATATATGTATATATGTGTGTATGACTGTGTGTCCCAGCGTGTCATGATCCTACGGGGTAAAAATGACCGCACCAGCCAAGCAGATACTGGCTGGAAAAAGCGCCCAGAGGCGATTCAGTTCGCATGCGTTGCGCTATACAAGTGATTCATTCATTCATTCATAGTGAGCCTATAGCAAGGATCGGCCATGACAAGACCGTTTGGCCCTATATACTTTGAACAGCAGTATACAGGCGGTGCAAACAAGATAAGGACTGTAGGTTTCTAAAGTACGGTAGAATCAGAACCATGTCATACTTTGCTCCTGCATATTGCACAATTTCCTAAAGAGACCCTCAACAAACTACATGACACTTGTGCCTGATGAGGCCACTGATGTTCCAGTGGTGGTGGCCCGTGAGACTGTCCATACAGGCTTGGCCCCCCAAAGTGCACGTGCTGTGTGGCAACAATATGTTGATTATTTTAGGGGTGGGGGGGGGGAGGCATTACAATGCCAGATCTTGGCTCAATAAATTATTTTTTTGGGAAAGAAAAATTCTAGAAAAAAGGGGGGTTGCCATCCGGGGCCCCCTTTGAACAAATTCTGTGAAGAACTCCTGTTCTCTGAAGGCCTCTATTATTTCTGAAAGTCAAAATGTATAAAAAAAAAAACTAATGTCAGTCAAGCCTTAGCTTTCTCCCCATATCTAACCCACAAACTCATCCACTGATCATAAAGTCCAAAAATCAAGTTTCGTATCGTCGTACTGCATGATCGTTTTCACAACGTTTTCTACCGACTGCGAACAACGTTCTCACTCATGCAATATCCCTTTATACACTATTAAATAGCCCACGTGCAGTAATAGTTAATGCGTTTATGGGCAATTAAATAGCACACGTCCACTAACAATGAGTACTATGTTTAGGTGTAAACTAAACACTATTCAGGCAATACAACACGTTAGAGCACGGCATCTAGCACAATCTACTGCCTAACAATAGAAATAGCTGATCTAGCTAAGCTATACAGTGTATAAATATATGTACAACGCTAGGATGTATATATATCCTCTACACACTGTAAATTTAACCAAACTGACTAGCCTTCCTGCTCTATCTATCTATCTATCTATCTATCTATCTATCTATCTATCTATCTGGTAGAAAATGCACTGTGTCTCTATCTATCTCTCTCTCTCTAACTGTCTGACTGTTCTTTTCTTTAACAAAGCTGGAACACACTACACGCGGCCGCCTTACAGGCGGCCTTATATAGTGTGGGGTGTGTACTAAACCCCCTGAGCCATAATTGGCCAAAGCCACCCTGGCTTTGGCCAATTGTGGTTCTTCGTTTTTTGCGCCTTGTGATTGGCCAAGCATGCAGGGTCATAGTGCATGCTTGGCCAATCATCACCGCGCAACGCCGCAGTGAATTATGGGCCGACGCGCGTCACTCGAATTCGGCGCGAACGACCCGATTTGTTCGAAATTCGACGAACGTACGAACAGACGATGTTCGAGTCGAACATACGTTCGAGTCGAACACAAAGCTCATCCCTACTAGTGAGCACCAGAGGGGCAGAACAGAGAGCTGATGTCTGACAGTCACCAGCTCTCTACAGTCTGAGGACCGAGAGATGAGAAATCAGTGGTGTTTGATCTCTCAGTTCTCAGTTCCCTCAGTTTTAGAGAGGCGTTGGACAGTTGCAGCTGGGATCAGTATGAGTTTTTTTTATTTTTAATATTCCCAAACTTCTCTTTTAAATGTCTTTTTGTCTTGCTCTATCAATTTGGCAATTCCTTGTAGAAAAAAAATGACTTTCATATATTTAATAATTTGCCTGTTAAAAATATCTAATGATGTCCCTGAGTAACTGTCTTTCCAGCCCAACCACTTATCATAATTAAAAGAACAGGATGAGTCCCACATATTAGCATAAATTAGCATGAAAACATTGATTACACATGAAACAATATTATCATACACTCTTGTTTATTTGTTAGATGTGTAACATAAAAATAAACCATGAAGGACTTTTAAAGCTAGACATACACCACCAGTAGAATTTAATTTGATTAAAATGTTTAGTTTTAAGAACACTCATTCAGTTTGCTAGTAGGGTCAAATTGACAGTGACGAGAAAATTCAAAAGAGCAGGATGGAAATTTTTCTCAAATGAACACATTTTTAACAGTGCATGTTGTTTTCTCATGGGAAATTCCAAGCATTCCAAAACTGAATGTCAAAAGCAAACGCAATTTTGAAGCAATTTCAAGTGGCATTTATCAAGTCTTGGAATGTTACTGAGAATATTTGTACCAATGAACATGAACATTCATTTGAAAATCTACTAGTGTATGGCCAACTTAAGATATTCCAGACCAGTCTTTCTCAATTTTTATAACAAAAAGAACGTTCAAGCTGCAGAGACTTCTGCGAAAATTTACTGTAACTACAGCTCACAAGACCTGAGAGTGAGCAGTAAGCTGTTGCTTTAAAGGGGTTGTAAAGGAAAATGTTTTTTCACTTTAATGCATTCTATGCATTAAGGTGAAAAAACATCCGTGTATTAGCGCCCCCCTTTACTTACCTAACCCTTCGAAAGTCCCGTGCCGTGAACGTGCAGGCTTCTGGGCCATCTTCCCGGCTCATTCATTGGTTGATTGAAAGCAGCGTAGCCATTGGCTTGCACTGCTGTCAATCACATCCAATGATGCGGCGCACCGGGGGGGGGGGACCGAGTGATACAGTGAGCAGCTATGGCCACCGGCTGTATCACGGGACCGTGCCCGCAAGCACTCAACACCATGCAAGCTCGCATTAAGGTGTTGAGTCCTTGCGGTGGGGGGGGAGCCGAGACAGCCGCCGAGGGACCCCAAAAGACCAGGTTCGAGGCCACTCTGTGCAAAACGAGCTGCACAGTGGAGGTAAGTATAACATGTTTGTTATTTAAAAAAAAAAATACCTTCAGTAATCCTTTAATGAATAAAATGAAAAAAGAATGATCTATACTTTTTAAATCTGACCATCAGGGCTGCTCTATACAACATTATTTTCAGTAATAAAAATAATAATATTGGTATTAAAGCAGTATTAACCACTTCCTGATCGCATTATAACGAAAGTCAGGTACAGAGTGGGCTTTCTTTGCTGAAAGGGCGTCCATTGACGTCCTCCCATGATCGTGTTGCCTGTGTGCCCCCCCACGAAGTGCAGGCAGCGTGCTCTGTAAATGTTGAGTCCTTTGGAACAGATCGGGGTAGAGGGCCTGTGTCCAATGATAGCTCATCACGGATGTAAACACAAGCTGGTTATCTGTCGATAACTGGCTTGTAGTAAAGGGACTCCTGATTATCAGTGCAGTCCCAACAGTACCTACCAGTGCTGACAATCAGTGCCCACCAGTGCTGACAATCAGTGCTCATCAGTGCCTCCTCATCAGTGTCACCTATCAGTGCCACCTTCCAATGCCTATTGGTGCTGCCTATCAGTACCCACCAGTGCCACCTATCAGTGCCCAGCAGTGCCACCTATCAGTGGTTCCTATCAGTGCCCACCAGTGCTGCCTCATCAGTGCCACCTATCATTGCCCATCAGTGTCACCTGTCAGTGCTCATCAGTGCCGTCTCATGAGTGCCCATCAGTGCAGCCTCAACAACGCACATCAGTGAAGGAGAAAAATTACCTGTTTTATAACAAACTATGAGAAAAAAAAATTGATATGTTTTTGTTTCTTTAGCAAAAAATAAAGAACCCAGTGGTGATTAAATACCACCAAAAGAAAGCTCCATTTGTGTGAAAAAAATTATAAAAATCTCATATGGGTACAGTAGCACAATTGTCGTTCAAATTGTGACTGCGTTGAAATATGAAAATTGGCCTGGGCAGGAAGGGTGTAAAAGTGTCCAGTAGGCAAGTGGTTACACCAAAAAACAAGCATTTTTTTTTATATTGCAGCTTACCAATTGTTAAATGTAATGGCTGCATTAGATTTTTTTTTCAGACTTTATTTCCCTTATTTGCCACTGTTGATCTGCCCAAGAAGTTAGTTATTTTTCAAAAGCACAAGCTCTCTTGCAGATTGTAAGCAGGGATGAATGATCATCTTTTATTTATTTATGTAAAATCTTTATTATCCCAAAAGAAAAAAAAAAACTGTTGCTGTAACTACTAATAAAGTGTCGACTGGCTTCAATTTGTTAGTGTATTTATATCTGCTAGTACATCTAACACTCCCCTCCCCCAAACTGACAATGTTGCTGTCCAAAGGTGCCCCTGTGCTCCTTCATCTAGAATATACAGGAGGTGTGTTACTGGCCAAATCACTGGCCAGGTGATTATAGAGGAAAAAAGCCTAAACTGCAAAGTATATTCCCATGGGCAATACGTTTAAAAGGCTAAAACTAAAACTTATGTGGCTCACGGCCAAAGTTAAAATGGCTATAAATAATAAAAAAGAGCTTTTAAAAAATATAAAAATGAAGGAACGCTATCATCATTTAAATGTTACAAAAGATAAACTGTAATGGTACCACTGGATTGGCCCCGGGGTGAACGTGGTGCCTATATTAAGAAAAGGGATCAAAGTCTTTACCAAGTGTAGCGGCCTGCTTCTTTTTAGCCGTCGTTGCTTTCAATTTAGAGGGTAGTCTGAGAGTTTGTTGACTCAGACTGTATGATTTCTTTCCAAATTTGGACCTCTGTTCCAGCCATGGCTGTACTGTGAGTGACCACTATTGTTGTCTGGGGTGCTGTCACCACCCCAGTCTGAGGGTGGCAGCAGTCAGGTCTAGGTGTTTTGGGTGTTCCCCTTTGGCAGCCAATAAGTGGGAGTTGATCACCCCGCTGTGCATACTGGAGAGGAGTACTTAAGGGACAGACGCCATTGGTCCGGGGTCATCGATCCTGGTCTGTAGTCCCACCACCCCTGTGTGTGGCCCTCCTGGCCGGGGGTGCGTGTTCAAGTGTTCCTGGCTCCGGGACCACGTTGGTTCGGGGTTGTGATCGACTGAGTAGGCCCGGTAGTCAGACTGGGTCTACGTTTGCAGGGTGGTCCTGCACTGTCCGTCCTGGAGGGAGGAAGTCACTCGATGAAGAACCTATCTTGGAGAGCACCGAGCATGAGGCTGGTATCTCAGGAGAGGCCTTGAACTTCATCGAAAGACGCACCATTACTGAAAGGCTGAATGATAGTCGCTTGGCAGTTCTAAGTTCACCAGAAGTTATTCGGGAGAGATCCGGGTGCTAAATCCTGTGTTAAGAGGATTTTGGACCGAACATACCTCAATCTTTGGGAAGGTCTGTGGCAGACTTTACCAAATTGTCCGTGCGCCATCTCGGCTGCTAGGCTAGCGAGAGAGGCCTATCCGGGTGCGCAATACCCACTCTGGCTAGAGTGGCGACAAAAGTTGTGTTTCTGGAAGCAGGAGTGTTTCCGGACAGAAGTTATGCACCTGAACCTATTTCCTTTTACCCTTCCACCTCTTCCACTACTTATTTTATTCTTTTACCAAGTTCAGCAAATAAAGCAAAGAAAAATAAGTCTAAAATGTGGACATTGAACTTTTTCTCAACTCTCATCTGATACCCTAGATGGCGAGGAAATAGAGGTAACATGCCACCCAAAACAATCCAGCAGCTCCTCGGGGGGTAGTGCTACACAAGTAACTACAGACCTGTTAGTTTAACTTCTATAGTTGGGAAGATACTGGAGAGTTTAATAAAAGACCACGTAGACAGAGAAAAAATATTTTAAGCAACAGACAGCATGGATTCAAAATATTTTAAGCAACAGACAGCATGGATTCAAAAGACAAGAGTTGTTAAACAAATCTGATTTCTTTTTATGATGAGGTAAGTAAAACCTTGGACAGAGGGGTGACGGTGGACCTCTTACACTTGGACTTTGCAAAAGTCCTAGACACAGTTCCCCACACATGGCTAACGTGTAAGGTAAGTGACCCGGAGGATGGGATTAATGTGTTACCTAGGTTACCTAGGTACAGTTACCCCACTCTGGATTTGTACACCTAGACCATACTGGTTGTAGAAGGTTTGCAGATCTCTTACAGATGTCTGTTCTCTGAGTACTGAAGCAGAAAGGATAATATCTTTTTTTCAGCATCTCTATTCTGAGTTCTGATGTGCCATATCTTGCTATAATGTCTGATATTGTTTGTGTGATACTGAGGCTATCCCATTACTAGATAATATTATTATACACGATTTATATAGCGCCAACAGTTTATGCAGCGCTTTACAATGTAGAGGGGGGACAGCACAATTACAGTACAGTTCAATACAGAAGGTACAGAAGAGCCCTGCTTATAGAGCTTACATTCTAAAGGGAGGGGGGGTGGTACAAAAGATAATAGCTACGGAGAATGATTTGATGGGGGTGCCTCGGAGACAGTTGTTAGGTGGGTGTGGGATAGGCTTCCCTGAATACATTTGTTTCCAGGGATCTCCTAAAGGTGGAGAGGTTAGGTGCTGATCAAACATACCGGGGCAGAGAGTTCCATTGGATGGGAGAGGCTCTGGAGAAGTCCTAAAGGTGAGCATGGGAAGAGGTAACAAGCGAGCTAAAGAGCAGGAGGTCCTGGGAGGAGCGGAGGGGACAATTTGTGCGATATCTGTAGATGAGGTTGGTGATCAGATGAGATAATAGTGGGACAGTACATAACAGATGGCCCAGTGGAGCAGAAAGCCTAAATCCAGCTCTGAATAAATTATATTACATTCATGGTGAAAATAACCCTTTTTGTTCACCATGAATGTGATATAATTTATTCAGAGCTGGATTTACTCTTTCTGCTTCGCTTAGGCTTCAGAAAGGCATTGAGATCTATGGAGAGGAATGAGGCACATTGTAACAAAATGAGCTGCTGGATACCTCAGCAAATTTCAATATATGCTATGTACAAAAGTCAGTTTTAAAATATTTCAGGTTTCTTTCAAAGCTTCTATCATTTCAAATTGAAATGGTAAATACAATCTCTCTAAGAATCCCTCTAATAGCTATTTAAATCCAAATAAAATTTTAACTGGTAGTCAAAAATTGTTTTTAATCAATGCATGCTAAGCGGTGAAATAAACATCCCTTACTACTACTAGAGCTTGTTCACACCAGATGCAGTCCAGTGCATTTTTAATCTGCATCAAACATGCATGCAGAGTGTTTTCAATGTATTCCAATGGCCCTAGTTCACACCAGTGCATTCAGTTCTAGTGCAGGCAACAAAAGTAGAACCTGCTGCATCTTTTCTCTATGGAACACATCTAGAATGTGACAAATTACTAAAAGCTCCTAAACTTTTTTGGAGCAGCAGTGTGCATGAGGCCTAAGGCATACCTCCCAACTTTTGAATTTCAGAATGAGGGACACTGGAGGAGTAAAAAGACCTGTGGCGCGATAGGTTGTGGTAAATTGTGGGCACGGTCAAGCGTCTAGCAGTGGGAGTGGCTTAAGTGGTGTGGTTAAACAAAACCCATGCTTCTTTGTACCTATAAAATATGCTTTGATTGCTTTGTCTGAGCCTACCTTAAAGAACTTAATTAAAATAGTCAGAGATTGCATAGCAGAGGTATGGACAGAATACAGAAGATGTTCAGAGACTGCAGACATGATACAAGATATGTTCAGAAACTGCAAATATCATACAAGAGGTGGTCAGAGACTGCAGACATGATACAAGATATGTTCAGAAACTGCAAATATCATACAGGAGATGGTCAGAGACTGCGGACATGCTCCAAGAGACTGGAGTGAAGGACTACAAGTCCCAGCATGAACCATGCCCTGATATCTAAGGATGTGTCCTCCTTCCATCCCTCTGAGGGTGTAATCTCATCTGTCAGTGTGCTGCCCAATGGGCATAGATTTGTTATATATATATATATATATATATATATATATATATATATATATATATATATATATGTATATATAAAAATATATAATACTGTTTCTCTTAACCATTTTCTATAGATGTTATGTTTTGTTTACATGCTGCCATCTGGTGACCTTTTGTGGTAATGCACAGTTTCTGTATTTTCTTGTCTGATCTATGACACACTTCCTTTCTGTGTATGCTCCACCCTTCTTCCTGAGTTTGTACTTCCTGCTTAATGGAGACAGCTTATCAGGCCACATGTAACAAGGGCACATGTATTTTTGCATTGTAAGGTACAGACAGTATCATCTTTTGACCGCACAATACTACAACTTGTTCATCTGCTGTAACCTGTCATCTGATGTTTGTGTTAAAGAAACTTCTGTGAATAGAATCGGTATTGGTGAGTTCAAGATATTTGATAAGGATTGTCCTCAGTGATTATATCTGCTTATACAGGCCAGGCATAGAGGTCTCACAAGGGATAGATCGCTTCATAACAATCAGAGTCAGAATAGTCAGTGTCCTCTCTTTTTCTCCCATCATACTTCTACCTAAATTCATCTCTCCCTTTGTGCACTTCTGCATGCTGCTGACTGGACGATGCAGGGAGGAGGTGGTGCTAAGAAGTAGGCGCAGAGAAGAAGGAAGTTAAATCCTCCTCCACTGTGAATGCTGGGGCTTCTCTCCTCCTTGTGACGCCACTGGTTGAGAGGCACCAGGCGGGCAGCGGCACTGAGCCTGTTGCTATGTAAAAAGAATCTCCCCAGCCAGATGTCCACCACAGACTGACAGTGATGTGAAGGCTATATTAGGGGGCATCAGATCGGGCCAGGGGGCAATTCTGGGATACTGTATTGTCCCGGGATGAGGGTGCCCGGGATGAGGGTCAGAGCTGCCAATTGTAGGACTGTCCCGCCGAATCAGGGACATTTGGGAGGTATGCCTAAGGAAGTTCTGGAAAAACCTGGAGGTATGTTTAGGGTTATTATCTTATCAGGACACCACAACTCTATTTAAAGTATAGATTTTTTTTGGGCTTTTGATACACTTAAAGAAATGACGGGGTGGGTGGGCAACGAAGAAAAATTCTGAACCTTCATTCCTGCCAGCTGTTGCCAGTCCAGGTGAACCCTAGGACTTCAAACTGGAAGCTGTCCATAGCAAAAGTCCTTCACAGCTTTGCAAAGTGAAGTTTCCCCACATTCACTAATCTCTGGGTAAATTCCTGTACAACATGCAAGTTTCCTTGTAAAGTGAACAACCTATCACCTTTAGTAAATTATCCCTATTTTGTTTGGCTGTTATTATTAGTACATTTTAAACTTGGCTCCCTGCATTATTTTAATTAATAAGCCCAGCTTTGTTCACAATGTATATGTTGTGTAGACTGTACAGCACTTTAGGGATACTGCATAAAGGGAGCATATTATAGGAATAATAACTTTTGAATACATATCCCTGAACAAGTCTGTCATTTTCTTAGCACTGAAAATAATATATAGTAGTCAATGGCTGGCATTTCTTCTAATGGCCTCAGTCGGCTTTTGTCTAATCCCAGCATGAATACTGGAGATAGGAGTCTATGCTTTTGTTCAATTACCTTTGAAAGAGCAGAAATGAAAAAACCTTATCATCCCATTTTTTTTAGACACGTACAAAGCTGCAAAAAAAAACAAAACAAAAAAACAACCCATGATAGGGACTTTGTTACAGATTCTAGAGAAATAAAATCAGTTTTTAGTTGTGATTCTTTTGTATATCTAGTGTCCTAAAGCTTTTCTCACCACACAGTGTTACGGTATAGTTCCCATAGATAAGGCATTCCAGCACTCCTTTAAAAAGTTCAAAGCTTTTTTTTTTTACTGCCCAATCCCACACTATGCTTCAAAGTGAGAAAAAAAAATGCAAGTTTTCTGTTGTTCACATTATTCATGCAAATTTTAGGATTTTCTAAAAAATGGGCAACATAGTCTTTATTTTTAAAGCAAATCTGCTTTGATTTAGCTCTTTGTTGTACATTTAGGATTTATACTAATCCCATGCTTTCAGGAACAAAAATTTCTCTGTGACTTTTTAAGGAATTACATTTTCTGCAAGGGCTTACTGCAATGTGAAAATGTCTTAATAATTATATTAAAGGGGAAGTTATTTTGCTTCATATATGTTATTTATTGACCTATTCAATCAGGACTAAATACAAAATGTAAATTAATTTATTATATTTACCTATACCAGCCAGCACCACATCATTTTAGCTGGTTTTGCTCAATAAGCCTGTTAACACAGCTCAATAGCTTAAAATCAAATAAACATAAATAAGATAAAATAGTCAAATGACATATATCCATAAATTATATAAATCCCTCTTTCACCTCCCTTTCTCTCTACTTTGTTTAGATGGGTCATACACACTTGAAATTAAGGGGAGATAACCCAAGAACAAACATTTCTACTCTGTTCTATGCAAACACCTTTAATGGTGCTCCCTGTATTATGTAATTATT